>NW_008688508.1:121100-124957 GCF_000695815.1 Acanthisitta chloris | reverse complement strand
TATATTTATATATATAGGGGGTTGCTTCTAGAGAGTTATATATGATTCTCTTGTGTGAAATAAAATATAAAGCTTCAAGCTGCTAATCCACTAAAATTACATTTTTTTTTGTGTGTGTAAGAGAAAGTATCTGATTTTGGGTGCTTTTTATTTAGTAGATTGGACTAGAAAGCAAACCCAAAACAAAACAGTGGAGGAAATCAGATCATTTTACTTGATACAAAGCATTTTCTTCCTGGTTTACATGCTTTAACAGAACGTTTGACTGAAGTTAATCGAAAAGAAAGAAAAAGAGGAGCAATGGAGAAAAAAATCCTTCACTAAAATCAAATGAATCTTGTTTTTCCTCAAAGAAAAATCAATTCAGGTTTCGAATCCTTCACTAAAATCAAATGAATCTTTTTTTTCCTCAAAGAAAAATCAATTCAAGTTTCATATTTTCTTCCTTCCTTTTCTCCTTTAGGTAAGAAAGCCAGAAGGATGAATCTGCTATAGTTCAGATCAACCCAAAACAACATTTTGTTCTGATTTCCATCTCAGCCATGTGTCAGAAGATGTCCATCACTTATAGTGCATAGCAATATATGTGCATAGCAATATGCACAAAAAAGTGCATAGCAGGGGAGAGTACAGCAGCTGCACCACTGCACAGCCTCTCTCTCCTGACATCTGTCTACATTCCACCTGGAAACTGTTTTCTTTCCCTGAAATACTGTTTATTTGATTGTGGAGACAAGCCACCTGTGGCCAAACTTAAGGCCATATTTCCCTGAGACAGTCTGATTTCTGTTCTGCGTGTCCCCATGTCCTGAGCATGCATTGCTGATTTGATACCTGAGAAGAAGGTTTTCTCCTTCAATTCACAAAACATCAAATTAGGGAAGAGGTATTTTCCTGCTCTTCAAATAAAAGTATTGCAATATCTATAAATTTTGAAAGCAATGATTTGTGTTGTGAGTCCTGCTCAGAACAGCCAAATGTTAAGGATTATCTCTTTCACATCACTTTCTCTTTGCCATTTTCTCTACACCTGTAATATATATTTAATATTTATGATGAAGAGATTTAGAGCTTCAGAAAGAAAGAAAGAATAAAAGAAAAACAAATGTAGTGGAGTCCAGTGTTAAACATCTGATGTAATCCTGCAAAGTACCTCCAAGTCCATGAGATTTCTATCATTTCAATCCTGGCACCTTTTTGAAGTGAGACTGATAACTGCATCAAACTCCATGGCACTTCCATGAATTTTCTACAATGTGCCAGGGTAAGGTGACCAAATTCATTCCCAGTGGTGACCTAGGACAAGATGAAACCAGCAAGATAACTGTGTGGAAGGATTGTGCATTAATCTTCCACAGCTCTTAGTTGCCCCTGCTAATTCCTGCTATTTGATACAATAAAGATTCAAAGATCCCAATAAGCAGAATTACAAATGGTGACTCTGAAAGAAAGGCTATCTGGATTCTAATAGATAAAATGTTTCATTACAAATTACAATACACATCTGCTGCAATAATTTGTGTCAATCAAATTGTCCTGAAGAAAACAGTCAATATCAAACAAGATTCTCTAGTCAATGGG
Source organism: Acanthisitta chloris (assembly GCF_000695815.1). Taxonomy (NCBI): domain Eukaryota; kingdom Metazoa; phylum Chordata; class Aves; order Passeriformes; family Acanthisittidae; genus Acanthisitta; species Acanthisitta chloris. The sequence goes on along the minus strand of NW_008688508.1, from coordinate 123,376 downwards.
CCATAGTCATTGCTAGTGTTGTACCACTGAGGTTAAGAGAGTTGGAAGGGGAATAAATAAATAAAACATAATAAGGAAACAGTATGCCATCTGGAAAATAAATGGAGGAAATAGAGGGGAATTCTAATCTACCACATCCATGGTTTCAATTTCTCCTTTGCTATCTGTACTGTCTAATGAGCAGCAGCATGAAGTTATCACTGGTTTTCAGGAAAACAGAATCCTATTTCAGGTCAGCCACAGGTATGAGCATTACTACAGCTCTGAAAGTATTTCTTCCAGCTCATTAATTTCCCTTGATCTTACTGTCTATTCCTGACTTAATAGATTCCTCTTTCCTTCTGTAAAAGGAATGGTGACCCAGGGAAATATTTCTCTTTAATGCACCCTGTGGCTTAGTTTTTACAGGCATTTCCTGGTCTCCCAAGGAAAATATTTCCCATAGACCTTTTACTCATACTACAATAACATATTCCCTTATGAGTAGTGAATCATCATCCTTTTAGTATACATTTTCTGATCCCTTTGTTCTGCTTTCCCATAGGCTGATGACTGCAAATCCAAAGTTTGCTTGCTTTTATTTTTAATAAAGTTTTTCTATAGATTCACTTTAAATTTGGTGAATTTCTTTATATTTTATTCTCAGACACCCTACCTAATCCAATTACATCTATTGTATCCTGTGACATTGTTCTTTTAAATGATACACAACAAATAGTATTTGCAGAACTATATACACATATAAAATTCAGAGTTTATATCTCTAAATAGTCCACAGTTGATATCTGCTTTATTATTCTCTATTTCTGTGTAATTTTTTTTACATAGTTATGCATATGCACACATATGCCCATTTAAAATAGGGAAAAGAACAAGGTATTCTCAAAAATGGCAGTCAGGCCTGATGATCAGAAGATTACACCGGGGAGAACAGAAAAATTAGTATATTTGACTAGAATCTTACAGAACTATCTTAAAAAATTAATTAAAACATGGAAAGCAATTGTTTATTTTGGAAATGTTTGATGAAACTAACAAGGAAAAATCAACTTGGAAGGAATTCTACAAAAAGGTCCAGCCCTTGGATGCAAATTTCCAGAAATTACTTTTGATTTCAGAGGTATTCAATTCTATCAGAAGGTTTGTAAAGCCTGAGAGAAAAGGGAGATGTGACAGATGTACTGTAAATCTGACAGTGTGAGGGCTATTCACCTCAGATAACTGCAGAGGCAGAGGATGTAGCATCTCCAGCTCAGCTGCTGCTCTGGTGACTCTTGTAAGCAATAGAGAGGAATGTGCATTTCTCTTTTAGGGAGCAATACATCTGACCTAGCATAACCACCTGTCTTATGATGAGATCAATTTTGCCCTAATTCTTATTGACTATATTTTCTAGATCTCTGTTGGCTTTAAATAAACCCATGTTGGCCAGCTCAGGTTTATTAAAACAAATCCCAACATTGAGTTATTATCCTGTCTCATATGCAAAATTATTTTGTAGCAAAAGTTGAAATTAAATGCAGCATGGCTTGCCTAGGAAGTGCAGGAAACAAGTCTCATGATTCATTAGGTGGTTTTCTCCTCTGAATCAGCCTTGCTTAGGGAATATTGTGATGAGGATGGTATTATTTTCAGTTTAATTTTAATCATAGATGAGCAAATGTTTCCAAAATCATGGGACAAAATTCATGTACAGGCAGTGATTTTAACAGCAATGACCTGGTGAAGCTTTGTCAGAGATTAGATTTGAAACAAAATAATTCTCTCCCCTGTTATATGAGACAGACATAACGTGGCATCATTTCCTGTCCTAAACTATTGTTTTTCCAACATGCAAAAATCCAACAGGCTTTTAGAAATGAACAGCTTTGTGAGATACTAAATATTAAACTATCTTTACCTAATTTGAGATTTCAGAAAATTTCAGCTCTGATACAAAAGTTTATGCTATTTTCATTTGGCCTGAAAAAAAAAATTATTCAGAAAAACAACTGCTCCCACATCTCCATCTCTACCCTAATGAAAATTTGCATCTGAAATTTGAGAATCAATAATTTTTTTACAGAGTACATTCAAATATCTCAAGCCTGATCTTAAGAGATTCCAGTTTAAAACTAAGATGAATTTTATAATCAAGCCAATGTCTGAGACAGTTGAGAGAGTTAGGCTGGTCTGCATTATATGTGTTCACTGGACACACAAACTTTCCCTTCTCCAAAATCAGTCACATTACATTATGAACGTTTACACTATAGAGACAATGACAGGCATATGCC
>NW_008688508.1:99577-121063 GCF_000695815.1 Acanthisitta chloris | reverse complement strand
CTCTGTTGAGGAATTTTGCCAGCCTGTACACAGTGAGAGGCAGCACAACATGCATTTCTGCATTATTTGCCTTTTTCACTCCAATATTATTTTTTTTTCTCCCCAGCACTTTCAGTGTACAGAATAAAAGGAGGAAGTAAGAGTTTTGAAAAGCTGTATCTCAGATCTTCTTTTCCCAGCCTCATTTCCGAGGTAGGTCTGGCTGTAATTTGTTTTTCATACACAACCCATACTCACTTGTGTTGCTCTTTCTCAGAAGAGCTGCACAGTGCCAGTTTCACACCTGCCACATGGCACAGCTCTGTAGTGGTGAGGACTGACCAGGCATCTGACACTGGACTTGGGCTACATTTATTCACTTGTCATCAATGCAAAGTATGCCTGGGTAAGGATCTTACATTGCTCTGTGATTAAAGACCTATTTATTTATTTCCCAGCTATACACAGATGAGTAAAGACAGGAAAGCAAAAGAAAATTTTAAAAAATGAATAAAAAGGAAACTGATGTCACTGTACACATAAATATTGCATTCCCATACTGTCAGGCCACATTATAATAGAGGATGTAATTAACACTTGTTACCCTTTCTATGTTAATTTCTGATTAGCCACATTAACATCAGAAAAAACCACAGGCTTCCTTGAAAAGAAATGGAGATTCAGAGTTAACATTCTTTTCTGCTGAAATCAAAGAGGTTTTATATTTTGGCTGTACAACATCCTGACAAGAAATATCACTTTAACAAAAGCTACAAAACTTTGTTTTGCTTACTTCTGTAATTATTGACTAAGCATGTCTTAAACACGTAGTTTAATAAATTAGAGTAAAATTCTTACTGGCAGGAGTAATTTCCTCCAAAATCACACCACTGCTTATTGTTGTGCTGCAGTTACAATAGAAGACTCCATATCATTACTAACTATTCCAGCCAACAACCTGAACATACTACATTATCTACACCAAATTCTGTTAGGTTTCTCTTTTTTCTTTTGGTTTTTTTTTTTTTTTTTTTTTTTTTTTTTTTTTTTTTTTTTTTTTTTTTTTTTTTTTTTTTTTTTTTAACCAACAAACAAGATTGTGGCAACCTTCTGGGCAATAAAATGCTTTCTATATAGTAATGACCTTACAGTGCAGTTTACAAGCACCATTGCTGTGGATTTTATCTAGCTGTGTTTCCACACACCTAAGACTCCCCCACACTTAAGTCTTCCCCACTCTGCCAGAAACCAGCAGTGATCAATAATTTGTTAGGCAGCAGCTGAATGTGTGCTGGAATCTTGTGGATAAGAAGGAAAACTTCACACTGATGAAGTTCTGCATGTCCTAGAATGGTGTCCCACCAAGTGTGCCATTTGCTTCTTGCTTCCCATGGCAACTGTTTATCAGAGGATTACCAGCACCTCATGGGAAGCAACAGGTTTGTGGAGAGGCTCCTGATACTGTCATCAGCTCCCCTGGACCTCAATCAATGGTGGAAACAGACCCTGAGGATGGTTAGATGACCTGTCACAAACCAGAGATTTGTGAATTTCCCCAGTGCTTGGCCTCCCTGCACCAGTATGGCACTGGGAGAGCTCCAGTCATCAATACTCATGATCTGACCTCATGTCTCTCACTGGTCCAGTTGCTCTGAAGTAAGTAATTAATAGCATCAGCTATTAATTCTTGTATGCAATTTTAGTGTAGAAAATACCAGTTGGAAAAGTCTGTAGCCAAATATCTTTAGGATGGATTTTAGGAACTTCGCCCTTGTGCAATTTGTTCATTTTCTGTCCTCTCCTGAAGGGCATGGCATGGCCTGAGCTCTGTCTCTAGGATATCTAGGGAGTAGGTATGACAACAAAACCAGCTGCATGGCTGTGCTGTTGCCTACAGTGATACCAGGATGACTTGAATTTCTGATTCTTCCTTTGGATTCTTTTTTGCTAGTGTTCAAGAAAACCTCTTAGTAATTCATTGTATCCTTATCAACACTTATGAGAAGGAAAACTTCAACATCTTCAGAGAGACCCAGGCTACAGGTGTGGAATGTGTGAAGCCATTTCAGCTTCTGTATTCTAGGTGAGTTCTTCTCAATCTTTGCAAAGCAGAAGTATCCAAAAATCCCACTACCTGAGCAACATGAACATATGGACTTTAGGCAATGATGTGTCACCTCTGAAGCACTTCTTCTGTACCATAGGGTAAACAAAAGGAATCCAGTGTGTATATAATTTCTTTTAAATGGAATCCCATGTGTATAGAATTTCTTCTAAATAGTTAAGACAGAGCAAAGCACATTTGATCTGGTGGTGCAAAGGAAACTTGGTTTGTGCCAGCCTGCTTCTTCCCAGAAAGGAATGGAAAGGCCACATCGTGTAAGAAAGTTATTTTTGCAGTCAGTGTTCCTTTTTTACTTCCCAAGAGATACTCATACAACCAGATCCAGATCCCCTGGGGTCTGAGTCACAGGTACAGTCTTTAAGGAGAGTGAGATTAGATTGTCCTCCTCTACACCTCATGCTTTACAGTAAAAGCTGAAACGATCCCACAAACATTGCTTTTCACACAACCCAAATTGAAAGGAGTGTATTACACAGAAGAAGGTTATGGGTTATTTTGAGCCTGCTGTGTCATTCAAGCTTGGCCTGAGGCCAAGGGTATAACCAGCAGACTTGGCAGTAAATCACAGCGTCAGCTTTTCAGGTTAGAGTGGCCTCCTTTGAATATCTAAATGCAATCAACACTTCAGAGCCAAAGAACTGACTAATCCCCCCTTTTTTTCCCCAGCCACACCTTCATTCAGTTAATTAACTTTATTTTCCTTTTATTTGTTTGCAGACAACAGAAAACCGTTTAAACAAAGTCCTCTACCAAATAGGCTTATTGATGTTAAAAGGCAAAGGAAATTGCTTAGCATTTTCTGCAAAGAATTTCCAAAAGAAATGGCTGAAGGAAAGCACTGAGCTAATTGTATTCTTTCAAAGCTGACACTAACATCTTTTAACTGTCTTATCATTTCAGGAGCACTGGGAAGATCTAATTATTAGCTGAGAGGCAAACACCAATTAACATTTTGTTTTAGAGATATAAGCAACAACCTTCAGCCCTTTGTGCTACCTTCCCAGCCAGCACAGAGCTGCACAGCCAGGCTGTTCTCCAGACATCAGATGAAACAAATGGCACAGCTTCCCCAGCCAGGAGCTGGTGATCCCCTGTAAGGATCACCTGCAGGATAAGACATGATGCTCTCCAAATGCTGTGCTGACTGCAAATGGGGTGTGAAATCCCAGATGCTGACATTAGTGTAAAAGAATCTCACTTCGGTTGTTCAGCTTTGTGGTCTCTCTTGGCCCTAATAGCATCAGCTGTAATTTTTAATTGGCTTTTTTATAAGAGAAGACTGATTTTAGTTCTGATGCTCTCATTCATGAACACATCAGAACGGTGAAGATGTACTGCTACTTTGTATGTAAACTGAATAGTAAACATCAGAGTTGGACTTCAGTATCTCAGAACACCCCTCATTAGTTTAAGATTAAATAAAGCAGACTATTTGAGGGTGGAGGAGTTAGAAGTTAGACACCATGGTTTGATCTCATAATTAAAATACTTGCACAATTTTCAAAACTTTTTGGTCTGTTTTCTGTTGACACACGTTTAAAAAAGTAAATAAAAATTTGTCTTTGGAGCCATTACTTCCAAATACCTATCAAAGCTTTTCCTTTCATGTTTTCATAACCAGCTCACTAAGGACAAGCAGCAAATATTTTCTTTCACCTTCTAACTGAGACTTATTTACTTTTTTAACTGTCTGCCCTAGGTTACAATGTAGAGTGCAACCAATAGTATGTATTCTATTATCATCTTCACAAGCTGTTAAAGCAGGTGGGGCAGTGCTAGTTATCTCCTACTCCTCCCAGATGACTCTCTCAAGATGCTTTCCCTGTTTAATGGGCTGTCAGGGACCCAGGGATGACCCATAGAATTACATTATCCCATTGGGAGATGCTTCACCCCAAAAGGAGGAGCCAAGCATTCCCACATGGGAGGGGAAGCCAAGCATTCCCAATATAAACTGAACTGGGGTTTGGACCAGCACAGAGCCCTTACCTACTGGATTCCCAGAGGACAAGAGCTACCCCTGGACCTTTGGGTGAAGAGCAGATGTACAGGATCACTGCTCCAACAGACCCATCACTCCAGGAGGATGCAGCCACCATTTCATCGGACTACTACCAACACCATGTCAGGTTGCTTTCTGACTCTGTCAGTGGTTTCTTTTTGTACTGTTGCATTTGTTGTTTTGGTTTTCCTATTAAATTGTATTTCTGACTTGGAGTCTCTCAGTGGTTTGCTTTCAAACCAGCACACTGTCTTTTCAGTGCAGTTGCTCATGGAAGAGTTTACTTAATGCAGAATATAGTAGTGTTGCATTTTGGTTGATCTCAGTTTCACTTGAACCAGGTAGAGAAAATTAAAATGGGCAGTGACAGAAACAGTGTCTCTAGAAAGTATGTGTTCAGTGCTTACTCAATGAAGTAAGACTAGAGGCAATGGGCAGAATCTGATGCACAGGAAATTCCACCTGAATATGAGGAAGAACTTCTTGGCTGTGCAGGTTACCGTGCACCGGAACGGATTGCCCAGGGAAGCTGTGGAGTCTCCCTCCTTGGGGATATTCAAGGATCTTCTGGACACAGTCCTGTACAATTTGTTCTAGGATGATCTTGCTTGAGCACAGAGGTTGGATCAGATGACCCACTGTGGTCCTTTCCAAACTCACACATTCTGAGTGATTCTGTGGAAGGATAGTGGGGTGAAAACGTGTAGGAAACATGAAGTATTTCCAAAGGACTATGCATAGCTTTAGGTTATATATTGTCAAACATAGATGAATTTTAAATGCTTGAAATGCAATTTTGAACCAAAAGCTAGGCAAAGAATGAGTCTATCAGTTTGTTTGGTCTTCATAGAGGAAATTGTGCTTAAAAGGATGGTGCCTGATTGATCCAGCATTTTAAAGGACACTGACTTCACAAAGTCAGAAGAAGCTGAAATGAGCAACAATGGAGATAAGTTTAACTTCCAAACAGAGTGAGATTCCCTAAAAACACAAAATTATGAACATCATAAACTCCCCAGAAGTTTTAAGGCAATTAGAAGATGCCTTTTATATAAGAAAATTCTCTCTGGGGGCCTTGGCAAGCCACTTCATGAATGTAAGCATAGATTGAAGATACAAATCAAATAATAAAGCATATTTTGGAAGAACAGTTTTATGTTTATGAAATAAATTTCCATCTGTTTAATGTGTGTAGCTTATTTCCCTTCAGCAGTTTGCTTTCTGACTTTAATATACTTGAAAATTGCTGTCTTGTAAAACCAAATAGATGCCACTGATTTCAGGGGAGTGATCTGACATGGTCAGTTCATACCAAACTAGAGTCTGAACTCAAAGGATGGTTTTCCTTCACTTTGTTTGAAGAAGCAACTTAAAGAAGACAGAGCCATTTTAACACATCCTATGCTCTCCCATGTTCTAAGGGAGGGCAGGGGGATATAAGGCATTTCCTGGGGTTGTGATCTGTGACATGCCCTGTGGCTAATGAGGGCTGGGGGAGATGCATGACCAGTCCTCTCTTCCTCATTTGATCATTATTTAGCCTGTATCTCTGGGGAGAGAGGAGTTAGGGGGGAGAAGTACCCAAATAAACAAAGAAAATTTTAACCCCAGCAGACTGTACTATTTAAGATTTTATAAAGCACTTTGAAGCACTAACAAGGAAGCACCTAAGCAAACAAATACTGTTATTGTATTAAAAACATTGCTAAGCCAGTGGATATGGCTCTGCTTAGGATCTGGAGCTGCCTTGGGAAACTTGACATAAGAAGCATTTTTGGAAGTAAGGGTACAAAAGCAAGACAAGAAATTGTATATGTAAGTGGACACAAATTCTGCATCCTCTGCTAGTGTATATAAACACTGATTAAAAAGATGTTGATCATTTAGTATGTTTTAAGGAAACAATTTGCAATAAAGAGCTACTTGCCACAAAACAAAAACAGCTAAAGATGCTGTCACAGTAAAGATGACACACTGGTGCAAGCAGAAATTCTATAAATTTAAGATAGACACAACATCCACAGCATCAAACCTTGTTTAGAAATGAATCAGTAGTAAATATTAAATCCTGTGACATTTACAGGATATTGAAGAGAGAAGGAGAGAGAGAATTAAATCAAATCTTCTCTAGAAAGTTGCCTTCAAATTCATTCATAATTTTGGTAAAGACCTAAATAAAACATCACTTTAACAAATCAGAATGTTTTTCTTGGTTTCTTAATTTCAGTACATATTCTCTACAACTAGCTCATTCCATCTCTGTAATCCATAACACACAGAATTCTACTGCCACTTGCTCTGCTTCATTTGTGAGAGTGATTTTACTCATGTGAGGTTGCAAGCATACCAGAGTATTGATTTGCAAATTTGTGTTGAATGCTCTCTCAAATTTTATGCAACACATACATTTCACTGCAAATAATAGAAAGAAATTAAACAGGTTGATTAAGAGTGTAGATGGAAGAAGGAACATATAAGTATCCTGAGTTTTGGGAAAAGAAATGAAAATATAAAAAGAGAAAATAAATTTAGAGACATTCAACAGATCCTAATAAATCTGTAAGACACAGAAGTGATAAAACCCAGGAGAAAAATCTTCCCTTAATGTTTAGTTTTCAACTGGAAGTTCCAAATATTTTATATATATATAAAATGTAATTATATATATATAAACGTCCCGTAAAGTTTTGCAAGTAGTGTTTTGCTGGTTACTATAGTGATGAAAGAACTAGACATATTATCATCAATTGAAAAAAAAACTCATTCATTTCATTATAGAGGAATTTGTCATAATTAGTTATTACATTCACTAAGAAGTTTATCCATTAATTTGGTGTAATTCTTGAATATATCCATTGCTCCTGGGGTTTACCCCTTACAGGTGAACAAAGTTTTCTACAAACTTAGAGAAAGTTAGGTGTTTCATGTACCACTTTTGCAACAAGCTGTTTAGGATGGTTTTAAGAATTCTGAACATTCAGAACTAAAAGCAGGAATCTATTGAATTTCTAAAAAAGCATTTTTTTTAGTTAGCCTGCTGCAGTAAGTACTCTTACACAGACCATTCCCTCCTGGATAAAATACTTACATTTATTTATAAAAATTATATATCCCAAAATACACATACAGAATGTGTTGTCAATTTACAGCTTTGTTCCAGATGATGTTGATAACAACTCTGGGTATGGCTAGAAAACCTTCAGACTCCATTTTTCATTTAACACATAGATTACAGTGATCAATGTCTAATGCAATTTTTGGAGAAGGAGCCAGACCTGCTCAGGGCTATATTCCTAATCAATACCTAGAGGTTTCTAAGGAGATTCAATATCCCAAGTTAAGCATCTTCCTGCAAAAATTCTTTGGACAGTCCTGTTATTTTCACAAAGTCAATGTAAATATTTAGAGGCTGAAATCAAGAAACTCAGGAGGTTTGAGATTTGTTTCAAGCTGTAACAACTTGAACTTTTCCAGCCATTTAATCAGTGGCCCTGTGGCAGGATGGAGCAGGGATCCTGAAAGCCACTGGAACATCTCAAATCCTTCTATTATTCATTTCAAATTTCAAACCATCCTCAAGATTTTTTCTCTGATTTTTTCTTTGACTTTTCACAAAAATATTCTTCTGAGAATGTTGAGAATTAGCCCATTCCCAATACATTGCTATCTAACCAAGTGCCTCTCCAGCCTAAAGGGTCTTTGAATGAAAAGTCAGATATGTTAACTAAGAGTTGTTTCAATTAACTACTTTTGTGACATATGACTATAAAAACACTATAACATCTCTGAGTTGGGCTGTATATAACCTTTCAAACTGTATCCTCTTTAAGTTGTTAGAGGAAATCTTTGCATGAAGTACAGTTTCAGTTTGCCCAAAGGGAATCTGCTGTCCAATATGAGCTTAAACATTTTCTTTAATTAATTCTATAACCTCTCAAATACAACTGATTTTTCCAGAGCTCCAGCTTCTTTTTTCTTCTATTCTAAGTCTCAGTCTGGGAGCTGAAAAGTCAGTTACTAAATATCTCCAGACACCTTTTTGTTGATATTTTTAAAAAAAAACAAAAAGAAAAAATGTTTTGTGGACTACCACAAATAATGTGACTCAAATTGGATGACAATACTGATTTATGAGCTTTTTGGATTCACACTACAGAAGTAATTTTGTAAAAATGATCAGATTACTAAGCCCACTGGTAAATTTTACTGTATGTGTTTTCTATGTGTCTTGCAGAGGGTAAAAATTCAGGAAAAACACATCCTAACAGCTTTTTTCATGCTAGTGTTATAGATAAACCAGAACAGTGAATAGTAGGAAAAACACACACTCCCTCCCCAAAAAACCCAACAAAACAAACAAACATGCAGACAAAAAACGGAAATAAAACAAAGCCATTCATTTTTCACAATCAGTAATATTTTTGAAACACTGAAATAATAGAACTTTAAGTGTGGAAATTCTCCATGAGTTGTGACTCTAATACTAATTGATGCCTTTCTAGTTTTAAAATCTTTTGTATTTTTAATGAAAAAGCTAGAGTTCAGGCAGAATATCCCTTTATGTTAAATATAGCCTGCAGACTTACATGTTTTTAAGAAAAGCTTTTAGCCGTAACTTGAAAACGACTAGTTATGAAAGCAGATAATCTGAGCAAAATGCCAAGTCTTTCCATTTCTTTCCTAGCTGGGAGTGAATGGTGAACTTATTTTGGAGTAAATTAGTAACATGATGCCAATAGATTGGAATGCACTGCCTGTTAATCACCCCTTGCAAGTCTCCAAGCATTCTCTGTAAAGCTATTGTTGAGAATAAAAAATTATTACTCATCTACCTTGAAGGCTTCCCAGCTGTGATAAATGTAAAGTATCAGCTACTTCATTTCTAGGAGAATAATTTTTTGTTTCCTGCAATTTCTTCAAAATGAATAAAGTTATAAAGAAGTCTAGATAATCATGATTGCACATTTTAATTCAGATTGTTCTCCTAAATTCTGCCATTCCATAAATACCAAATTAAAGAACTGGAATTGTAAAGAATTAAACAGTCAACAGTATTTCTGACACTGTATGAAGAGTTTCCTTCATTATGTGGAAGTGAATTAACGACTGACAAACAAGAAATCTATATTTCCTGTTGAGAAATAATATAGATATCCAACATTTTAAATACAAGTTCTTTTTTCAAGGGTCAAAGTAGCCAATGCAGGATGACCAGTCTTTTTACCAGTAATAGGACACCTAATCCACAGACCTGTTGTTGAGGTAGGAGCTGTTAACTCACAGTACAAACTAAAGTTATAATAGATCAATGCCTCTTTCTTGGCTAATTTTTACTGCAATGCTTGCCAAAATGTTCAGTTATCTAGGACAATATTGGTTCAACTCTGTCCCCAGTATGAGATATTGTTCCCATTAAACCCAAGTTCAGCCAAAGTCTTGTTTTATTTGTTAAATTGTAGAACCTGAATGACAAAGTGAAATTCATACTACAGATACATCAAAGTCAGCCCTGTAGACCTCAGCTTGTCTCACTGACATTTTTCTACTGTGTCATTCCTTTCCAGTCTAATATGTACTGCCATGCAGCATTATTGCTGATTAACATGACACTCACAGCATGTCTGTCTCTTCAATTAACTGACTCTGAATGAATAATAGCTGCCAAATACTGAAGACAGAGTTTTTGGGAATTTTCATTTGACTTCAAGATAGTTGTTTCATTCACCTATCCCTATTGAAAATATTTTTAAGCCCACCCTTATTGGTATTTTAATTTTAAAAAAAAAAAGGAAAAAGAAAAAAGGAAGACTCTTAATTTTCAGCTGAAAATTAAGAATTTGTAATCCATAGTTTCAGTTTAAAACAGTTGTGCACTACTAATGCCATGACTATCTTCTGTCACATAATTTTCAGTCAGATGATGTATCCCACAATGTAGCACAGCATTTTCCCCTTACTGAGACTGCAGTGTTAATACATCTGCCATAATACACAATTCAGAGAAGGGAATAAAAATCTGATACAATGACAGTCCCATAAAGACTATTGACATTTCTGAAATAATTAATTTCTTAATAAAAAATCACCCAGTTTTTCAGCATTGTTATTCTTATTTAAAAAATATAAATAATCCAAAGGCATTTCAGAGAATCATAGAATCATGTCCAAAGAAATGAAAGATCCTGTAATCATTATTCTCTGAAAATAAATCATTTTCCACAGAAATTTTGTTACCTACAGAGACATACTCTTCTGTTCTTATGTCTCCTGATGATTGAAAATATGACAAATATAGCTGTCCATTTTAATGAATTTTATAAAATGAATTTTCATCATAAAATATCATGCATAAGTGTATTTACTATTTTCTATTTTAAATATGCTCTTTTCTTCAAAAATAGAAGTGAGGGTAGCAGAAATTTTAACACATAACTTGCATAAGTGCCAATGGCAGAAATCATAAGTCACTGAGGCTATCATGGAAGTGACTTATTGACCAATTAGCCAGAAACTCAAATTGCTCTTCTACACCACTTACCAATAACTAAAACATCATCAGAATTAAAGAATTGATTGTGAACTGACTTGAAGATGACATTTTTCAGTACAACATTTCATTGCACCACATAATCACCCATTCTGTAGCAGGTAAGAAAAAGAAATAATTTAGTTAATGTGTAGAAAGGACAGGAGTGTTAGGATCAGAAAACTGCAATTTTGCCATCTGTGCTTGTTGTCCATTCAATATCCACTTTATAAGAGGATTCCCCTGGTATTTCATGCTTATCATGAAATTACTGCACCTGGCAAATTGATATGAAAAGGAGAATTTCATGCCCATTTTGATTATATTTTGTTGTTTGAAGCAGGGTGCACAGTGGGACTCAGTGAGTGGAAGGAAAGTAGAGAAGCTGCTGTTTCTTCCAAAGGCAGTAGAAATACACTCGATAAAAAAAAAAGAGTTAGAAGATGGGAAAAGCTCATGCATTTTTACTAACTGACTCCTCAGATTGCTATAATGCTGAGATAATAGACACAAGCTATCAGTCACAAAAGATGCTCATTAAACCCCATTAAAACTTTGACAATTTCTTTTTTGTCTATCAATAATGTAAACTACATTTGCTTTTCAAGTAGGACTGCCCCAAGTAAACTACTTCACCTACTTGTCTCCTTTCAATATACATCACCAAACATCCCAGGTGAAAGGCTAAGTAATTGGAATTATCGATTTGCATAAAACTGCATTGCAGTTAGGTAATTATGTCTGGACTCAGATACTGAATAGAATACATACAGATTATTTTGACAGGAACATAGTTGATTAAAATATTGCATACTTATTTTCAATTCCTGACATATTTAGTGACATATTGTCAAAATAAGATCTGATAAAAAGTGTCCAATAGCTTATCTTCTGTCAACTTTGAAAAAGAGGATACTAATAATGAGCTTGAAAGAAATACCTTCATTTATGTTATAGCTGACCACAAAACATCTCCTTTTATGCACTTTCAGCTAAATGTACAAGACAACAACCATTGAAATACTGAAATTTTCCTGTGAGAACTGTAACCACAAAGTTCCAGAACCTTTGGCCTCTCTATGGTCAAAGAAATCTGACTTGTGTTTTGCATGTTGGCTGAGATCACAATAAATCAGCTTGTCATTCTCAGCTCTTCAGAAAAGACTGTTGTTTCATCATTCAGGCAATTTGGAGAATGAATAGGGAATTAACCCATCATATCCCTTTTTTTTTTTCCTTTTCTTTTTTTTTTTTTTTCCTGGGAGAACACTCTGATGCTCAGATTTTGTGTCAAAAGGAATTCATCACTTCTATAGAAATTTTCTTTGTATGTGTGGAATCCACATAAGCAAAACTTCTGGATTCTTCTCTCATATGATAAATGTTTGACTGAAGGTGGTTAACTCCACCTGATACAGAGCCCTGTTTTAGAGTACTAAAGATTAAAGATTTTATTTTTTAAAAAAGACTAAGAAAAATTTGATGAATCATATATTTGTCTAAGAAAGAGAATATTTTTTTGAGAGTAATTATAAGACATTTAGTGAAGAAGAATACAAAAGTCAGATGCATTGAAGAATGCCACTTCTTTTTACAGAAATTGCCAGTATCGCAGGTTAGACCAGGGATGATGGGGTAGGATCATCACTAGGGTCAGTTACAGCCTTTATGCTTCAGATCCCTGTTTTCAGGGTGGCTAAAACTAGAATAAGGTATTAGCAAGCAAAGATAATCCTTTCCTAGTGATGATAAGAGCATCCCTGTTTCTAAGGGCTCAAGAGATCTGACCATGTCCAGTGGGGACAGTGGGCTGGGAATAATGGAGTGTGGGAAGTAAGAAGATCTAAAATTCCCTAGAGTGTTACTTTTGCATTATTTTTATTTGTTTTTCAGATCAAACTGACTGAGTTTAGAATATGTCAGCTTGTTTCAGGTAAAGAATTGACAGTATTTTGCAAACTCTCCAGAAATATTGGACCTGATCCCTTTCTCATAACATCAACTTTGTTGATGCACTCATGGCCTCCTCCTGAGTAATACTGCATTTTTAAATTTTTAATTTTTTTTTCCACAAGAATGGGACAGAGGAGGTTCTAGTCATTGTTTCATGTAAAAACTTTGACTTCTGGCTACATTTCCTTAAGGATGGATACATGTCTCAGCAACAGCAGTTAAATTTTGACCAACACAAAGCATACCTGTAAAATGAAGTATGACATATGCCACCAATATGAGATTCACAGATCTGAAAATCTTACTTTTGGATGTTTCTTCCATTCATAGCAAAATCTGTTATTTTGATGGTACTTTGCAAACTTCTTTTTTCATGAACCTCTCTACCCTTAATACTCTTTGCATGCTGAGGTTGAACCAGGACAAAAGTGCACTTCACTGGATTTTGGAACGATACTGGTCTTACTATAGCTCTTGTCCAGTTGGAAAATGACACTTTTAAATCTGTGAATTTCAGGGTGTAGGACATTGAAGGCAAGGCACTTGGAGCCAGCCTGTTTCAAAGCTCATCAAAATCACTGGAAGGAGGTTTTCACTCAGGCCCTTTTATATCCCTATTTCTAACACAAGCATAATCCCATTGAATTTTAAGGAGCTGTTGAAATGTTTAAAATTAGGTTTGTGCTTATTCAATTGAGGCCTATGGAGGCAGAACACATATACTGAAAGAAATTTTTCCATTAACATCAAACAGTTTTTGTATCTCCCCCCCATAAAAAGGAAAGAAAGAAAAGAATTGACTAACACTTAGTCTGACTTTCCTCCTGTGGTTTGCTTTGTTTTTCAGAGACATTCCAGAAATGTATTCCAGATGTTTTCAAATCCTTGTAATTTATTTTCCATACAACATATAACCTTTCCTACCATATCTGCTCTCTCTCTCTCCCTTTCTTTCACTGGTTGTTTTCTATCTTTTTCTCTTAGTTATCCTAATATTTTTTTTGTGCCAAGTTCCAGATGAGTGCATATGTATTCTTTCAGAGGTCCCACTTGGAAACGTGCACTATCTGCTAGAAGACATATTGTTTCACGTGCTAATGTATCTTCTTTGTGAAGTTCTTAATTAAATAATAACATTTAGCTGCATTAGTTGGATTTTCACAATTGTAAATGATATCAGCTTCTTACTCTCATTACACTAATAGGCTTTTGAATATTAAATTGGCACACATTGCATTTAGGCACACATGCTGTCTGATAAAGCACAAATTACAGTCTTATCCAGTACTCACAATGTAAAGTGTGTCTAAAAAAGTGTCTCCTTTGTTTAGTTAATTTTAAGCCAGTTGCTTAATAATTCTTTCCATAAAGGTTGCTTCAGCATTATTTGGCAATTTTTTTGTTGGAAAACATTGCAGTCATGAAACAGAAAGTGGCTGTCAAGCCCTCAGAAGAAAAAAGTAATTTTAGAGAAGCCCAGGCTATTTTTCTTATCATTCAGATGAACTTGGTCAACATTCCTTTCTCCACATGAACTAAACATGTGAAATTTCACCCTTCTCCTCAGGAGCTGCTGCTTGGCAATGATGTTTATTCACTCCTTCCTGAGGTTACAGTTCTGCTCTGCAGAGCTGATGGGAAACTGCCACTCTCCAGTGTTATTGCTGGAAGAAAAGTGTATGGGAATGGGCCAGAGCTCCACTGGGGGTTCCACATGCTCACTGAGAAAAAAAAGATTTTTTCACAGCCCCAGAGAACCTACTCAGAGTTTGTTAAAACTCTCTTTATTTAGGGTGGTGATACTTTTTTCTTGGTTGACTAAGTAAAAATAGCTCACAGCAGTACTTGCAACAATATCTGAACTCCCTTTTTATTTAAAAGGCAAAGAGCCAAATCTAATACGGTGTAAATCAGAGCAACATAGGGATCCTGCCTATTGCATTCTACCAAATGCAGATGACAAATGCTCATCACAGACATAAATTTAAGAGCTTAAAAAATAGAAGAAATCACATCATCAAGCTTTTTCCTGCAACTGAGGACTGTCTGAATACAGAGCTAAGTAGTACTCCAAATGATGCAGCTCACTAGTCAGTGGTATAGACTCCTTGGAAGTCAGAGGACATTTTACCATTGTTTACAAAGTGGATTTTTTTTCTATGACAGAGGAAAATGGTTCAGGTGAGACATGAATTTCCACCAAGTTTGAAGTTCTCTGGCATTTGGGATTTTATTATTAGATATTTTCTTGCAATGGCACATGCAGGGTTCATCTGAGATCAGGAATCCACTGGGGTAGTTCTTGTACATCCATGGAGCATCTGCTTCTAAGAGCTTCAATTCACTTAAAATAACACCAACACACAACCAAACACAAACAATAAACAACACCACCCAAAACAAATGCAGAGTGGTATTTTATCCATTTTACAGGTGAAAAGCTCAGATAAAGTTATTTGCCAAAGTGTAAGAGACCTGGGTGAGAATTGTAAATTCCATGAGCATTATCTCGCTCTTTAATCACAAAACCTCCTTTATCTTCTCATTTAACCCCACACATTTTTGCAATACAGAAGGAAACACTTTATTATAAAATGAATCAATCCTGAGCAGTTTCAAAATAGAATAGCTTTGCCATGACTTGTCTAAGGCATAGTAAATACAACTCTGTAAGGAATAGTACACCATTCTGGAAGTGTGCCCAGTATTATGAGTTTACTTCTGAAAGAAGAAAAAAAGTTGTCTTTGTTCTAGGATTGAAATGTTCAAATATCAGAGCCAACATTTGTAATGTTTGGAAGGAGAGTGGGGAGAGAGGAAAGCTTTATTTTGCAAATTCTCTTCAAATTGAGAGTTCCAGAAAACAGCAAAAAAAGAGTGCTTAGGTGGTAGACAGGATGTACCATGAATACCAATGTATCCTGTGGCTATTTGCAACCAAATCGTGTTTAACTGAAAGGAAAGTGGGAGTCGCCACAGTAAGCAATTCCCATCCGATTTCTTAGCATGTAAATCAGGAGCACAGAAAGGCCATTTATGGGAGTTTCACCCAGACAATGCATTTCCCGGTGCCAAGTGGTGACATCACACCTCACAAAGGAGAAGGAAGAGGGCTGTAAGGGCAGCCTGCCTTGCCAAAAGCTTTGTTTGGTTTCCACAGAAGAAAAAGAAAAAAAAAAAACAAAAGACAAAAAAAAAAATCCCCCAAAGTAGCAATTTTTCTCAAGAATATAACATTACACACAGAAAAAAACCCTCAAACTGTCAATGAAGTTGCCATGTGACTCACGGAATGTACTTTGTACTTGCACTGTCAATGAAGTTGCCATGTGACTCATGAAATGTACTTTGCAGCTCTTACTGTGATTTGAATAGTACTTGTAAAAAAAATCAAAACTAATTTTCCATTTAAGGTATCCAAGTAAACTGAAAGCAAGCACAAACAAGAGCACAGTCACCCATACACCAGCACAGCCTCAGAGATGAACCCAAGACATTTGCTTTGGGAGTTGTGGTGCTGAGTTTTTCCCAACTGTAATGCCAACTCCAGCTGTATTTTGTAAACTAAATTCTGAAACATTATTTTTCTTGAAGTAATGAGGAAATACACAAAAAGGGTGGTGTTTATGTCTTCTAAGGAACCTGGAATTGTTAGTTTGCTGTATAAAGCTCAAGATCCTCAAGAAATGTATTTACAGCACCTATGTCTTAAGCAGATTTGGGTCTCAATAGCTTTTAACCTCAGGACTCTCAGACAACTGATTTTTTTCCTTCTGATTCTTAAAAACAGTGCAAATATATTAAACTGTTGAGACAGAAAAGAAAGAATTGCAAATTTTCAAGTCTTCAGATTCATAGAAATGAAGGGGGGAAAAAAATTGCTCTTGAACTTACAAGAGCCAGCACTTCTCTCCTTTTCTGTTATGTGATAACTTATGTAATGCTTTAACATATTAGGGAATCAAGCAGCAATGATTTTCTGTGCCATACATGTGACATTTTAATTTTTAAGAGTGTAGACAATTGCTAGAGACTGTATATTGTGCTGATTTCTAATAGTTTTGGTAGGCAAAAAACACATATGCTTTTCCTAAAGGTGTACATTTGGTACCACATGATTTTAAAAATCCTAATTCCATTTATGATTTGATAAAGCAGGCTAGGGAGATGAGGAGGGGAAGTAGCCCTCTGTGTTAATGAGCTACTGCAGAGTATGGAGCTCAGTCTGGGAATGGATGAGGAGCTAGTCAAGAGCTTGTGGGTCAAGATTAAAGGTAGGATTGGGACATTATTATAGTGGGGTCTGCCACAGACCATCCAATCAGAAGGATGGTGTGGATGTAGCTCTCTATAAACAGATAGAAATAGGCTCAAGCTTTCAAGCCCTGAGCCTCATGGGGGATTACAAACACCCTGATATCTGTTGGAAGAGTAACATGGCAGTGCACAGGCAATCCCAGAGGTTCCCTGAAGGTGTCAATGACAACTTCCTTACATGAAGATCAAGGCACCAACAAGAAGGGGTACAATGATGCACCTTGTGCTAACAGAGAGGAGCTGGTAGGGAATGTAGTGCCCCAAGGCAGCCTTGGCTGCAGTGGCCGTAAGATGGTGGAGTTTGAGATTCTCAGGGCAGTGAGGAGGGAATGCTGCAAGCTCACTGCCCTGGGCTTCAGGAGAGCAGATTTCAGCCTATTCAAGGACCTTCTTGGCAGAATCTGATTGCATGAAGTCTTGGAAGGCAGAGGGGTCCAAAGTTGCTGGCTGATGTTCAAGGATCACCTCCTCCAAGCTCAGGAGCAATGTATCCCTGCAAGGAGGAAATCATGCAAAAATGTTGGGTAGCCTCTGTGGATGGATAAGGAGCAGCTGAGCAAACTCAGAGGGAAAAAAGAGGCCTACAGGAGGTAGAAGAGAGAACAAGTGGCCTGGGAGAAATACAGGGAATATTGTATGGGAAACTGGGGACAGGGTTAGGGAAGCCAAAGCCCATCTGGAACTGAGTTGAGCCATGGCCATTAAGGATAACAAGAAGGGCTTCTATAGATACTCTGTATGCAAAAGGAAGACTTGGGACAATGTGGGACCTCTCCAGAAGGAAAGTAGAGATCTGGCTAACCTGGATAAAGAGAAGGCTGAGCTTCTCAATGACTTCTATACATCAGTTATCAGCTACAAGTGCTCCAGTTACACTGCTCAAGTTGAGACAGGCAAATGCAGAGACTGAGAAAATGATGTTCCTGAGCCCACTGTAGAGAGGATCAGGTTTGAGATCATTTCAGGAACCTGAATGTGCATGAGTCCATGGGACCCAAGGAGATTCATCTTCGGGTCCTGAGGGAATTGAGGGATGTAGTTGTTAAACCACTATGTATAATTGTTGAGAAATTGTGATGGTCAGTTGAAGTCCCTGATGACTAGAAAAAGGGAAATATAACCCTTATCTTTAAAAAGAGGGAAGCATAAGAAACTATAGACCAGTCAGATTCACCTCTGTGCCAGGCAAGATCACGGAGCAAATCCTACTGGAAACTATGTTTAGGCACATAGAAAGCAAAGATGTGATTGGTAACAGCCAATACAGCTTTACTAGGAGCAAGGCATGCCTCACAAATTTGGGGGCCTCCTATGGTGGGGCCACCACATTGGTGGATAGCTCAGTGTGACCCTTCACGGCATGAGGCTCTTAGTGGATACCTTTCTTTTTCTCTGTCCATGTCTAATGTTTCTGCCTAAACTGGAGGGACGTGGATTTGATGGATGAATAAGAAATGGGTTGGATGGTCACATCCAGACAGTAGTGGTCAATGGCTCAGTGTCTGGGTGAAGGCCAGTGATGAGTGGTGTCCCTCAGGGTCGGTGCTGGGGCCAATACTGTTCAACATCTTTGTCGGGGACATGGACAGTGGATTGAGTGCACCCTCAGCAGGTTCACTGACAACACCAAGCTGTGTGGGGCAGTCAACATGCTGGCAGGAAGGGATGCTGTCCTGAGAGATCTTGTCATTCTTGAGAGGTGGGCTGATGACAACCTCATGAAGTTTAGCAAAGCAAAGTGCAAGGTCCTACATCTGGGTCATGGTAGTCCCAGGCACACTTAGAGATTGGATGGGGAAGCAACTGAAAGCAACACTGAGGAGAAAACTTGGGCATGATGGTGGATGAGAAATTTAACATGAGCCACCAGTGTGCACTTGCAGCCCAGAAAGCCAACCAAATGCTGGACTGCATGAAAAAGAATGTGGCCAGCAGGTTGATGGGGTCAATTCTCCCCTTCTACTCTGCTCTCATGATAAGTCATGGGGCAATGGGTACAAACTGAAAGAGGGGAGATTTAGATTAGATATCAGGAAAGGCTTTTTACTGTGAGGGTGGTGAGACACTGGAGCAGATTTCCCAGGGAGGTAGTGGATGCCCCAACCCCAGCAGTGTTCAAAGCCAGGTTGGATAAAGCCCTAAGCAGTCTGGTCTTGTTGGAGGTGTCCCTGCCCATGGCAGTGGGATTGAGACTTGATGATCTATAAAGTACATTCCAACCCCTTAACAATCCATGAATCTATGAATAGTGCTGACAATACAGATGTAGCAAGGTCCTCTTGTGTCCTAAACATCAAAGCATAGTAAAGATCTTCACTGTGTTTGCTGTGGCTCCATTCCCAGCCAGAGTGAAAATGAAATTAAACAAAGTGTATCAGAAATTAAAAACTCATTCAGAGTGTTTCCCATGTGAGATTTTTAATTACTTTTAAAAAAAAGTGAAAAACCTGAAACAAAACAAGAAACAAACAAAAAATGTAACAACAAAAACAAACAAAAAACTACCAAACCCACTCTAAGCTTTATTCACATAGATATTATTTTGCTAATGTGTTGTTAATTTCACTGTTAAGGTCAGGAAACACAGTGACATAGAGAATTGTATCTGTGAAAGGCTTTTATAAAAGCCAACTTTTGTTCAAAGCCTGCACTAATTAAGGAAAGCTGATACTCAGGGAGTGATCCAAGATTGCACTTAATGAGCAAAAGTGCAACTCTGGTGGAACTTTAGTGTGTTCATTTTGTAGAGGGACACATCCAAATGCATCCTTCCAGATCCACTTTAGGGCCTGAGAGGCTATCAGTGCTCACACATTTGTAGGTACCTCCATTTCTGCTACTGCTTTCACACACAAGTCCTAATGACTTGATGGAGTAAGATTGAACCATATTCCTGAATCATTGATTAGGTAGATCTGATTAACAGATGCCTAAAATGTAAAGACACCACTGAGTTTGAGTCAGGGGACTTGAGAAGTAGGCTCTGAGATCTGCATAAATCGACTTTGATCTGTGAATTAAAGCACATAACACCTGTAATAGATGAACTTGTGTCTCCAACACCTAAGGAAAAATCCCAAGGTACCAAGCTAGGAGCAATGCAAGATCTCCTAAGCCTCTATCTACCTGTTGAACCTGGGCACAATGCTGTAGCTTAGTGGCTGGACTTGAGCTGTTAGCAGGAACATTGATCTCTGCTCCAAGAGAAATTCATGTGCTTTTCCTTTAGTATCCAGGGAATAAGAAGCAAAAAACACATGACACAACTAAAATTAAAATACCTGATGGCAAGCTACAATTTGCTGTGAGTTTAAGCAGTTTTTATGGAAGGAGAATCACTTCAAGTCACCACTGTGTTCACTCTAATGACTCAGTACAAATTAGTGTTAAACAAATGCCATATCAAAAGATTCAAAATCAAACCCAGAACTATATTTAATGATGCTACATTAGGAAGCAGCCCCAATGAATCCATAATTGAGATATGCTGGTTATTCAGTCTCAACCTGGAATAGTAAGCCAAAATCTTAGAAATTGATGTCATATCCTCTGGAGACTTTTATGAAAAGACAAGCAAAGCAATTCAAAATGAATCACTTAATGAGGGGTCCTAGGAATAAGCCATGCAAAGAAAATAATAAGATGGATGTCACCAGTGGAGAACAGTATATTTTAAATAACAGTGGTACCCTAAGATGCCTCCAGTGGTGTGGGAATATCGCTTTAGACACACACAATGAACAGATGGGTGATGACTCTCTCCACTTCTCCAAGAAAACAGATAAACAAAATGTCTGGTTTTGAGTTATTTTGTTGTGCCTCAGGTTTTTTCCCCCCAAGATCTCAGACAACTATAGCAGATTGAGATGGCTGAGCATCAGAGCATGATGCAACCAGAACCAATGGATTTGTCATTGTCTGATAACAGTACTCTCAAAAGAAGACAGGCTTATAAAATAAGACTGGGAACCTTAACAGTATGTGTACTTAGCAGATAAATTAGTGAGAAATGTTTATGTGCTTATGTGTACAAATCTTTCCTATGTTGTTTGTAGTTAATTGCAATTATTATTATAATTAACTGACCAAGAAAAATAACTTTAATACCTTTAACAGGTTCTGGAAAAAAGCATTTGATACTGTTTGTTACATGTTGAGACCTATGTTATGCAATGCAGAGCAGCAATAATACACACACTGAATATAACAAACCCCTGTCAGGTTCCTCAGCTGTGAATGGTTTCTGAATAACAAAATGTAGGTCATATAATTTCAAATTTGAAAATCTGTGGTATCTCAAGTTCCCAGGTCTATTCAGCCACCATCTCTATTTATGAAGAAACCAACATTTTTAGAAACAGCTCTCATGGATGACTGGAAGATTTGAATCAAAGTTTGAGCATACATTTCAGAGTTTGTACATACACAAAACCATTTTCACTTGAGAAATTTGTAAAATGTGAACATCAAGGTAAGTAGCACTGCCCACTGTCTAGGTAAAGTACATTTGCAACCTGTACATCCCAACACCTCCCCATCATGAAATATTTATAATATTTACAGTCCAGGTTTAAATTTATCTAG
>NW_008688508.1:95946-99564 GCF_000695815.1 Acanthisitta chloris | reverse complement strand
TTCCCTATGTTTTATCTTTAAATGGTAGTATTTTTCTGTCTGAAACCTCTGTAGAAATGATGAAACCAAAATTGCTTTACCTGAATGTTATCGATATTGGATATTGATTTCATAGTTACCCTTCAATATAGAGTATATAAAGCCTCACTTCTGAATTCAGTGAGCATAAATAGGGTCTAACACTTCAATGAATTTTTTTGTAGAGGATCAAATCTCAAATGTCTCTTAGGACTAGTTTTGTACATTTATTGTACTACTTCCATTTATATAAAGATGAATTGAAATTCTTTTTTTTATTTTCATGTCACTTGCTCATTAACAAAATGCTATTCACTGTGGATGGAATTATTAGAAAGTTAATGCATTTTCCATCAAATGAAGAAAACATGATGCTCAAAATTTAGACATAGCAAAATTATTTGGTTGAAACTTTGTAGGAGGACAGTGGAAACAGCTGAACTGAGACAGTCCTTGTAATTTGAGATTTTCCTGGACATTTGTTAGGAAAGCTGTAAACAGGATACAGTATTCTGTAAACTTAGAAGCTGTATTTTAAAGAATCCTGTGACATGGCTCAGTGAGTTAACATAGTTAAATTAAGATAATAAATTGTAGAAGACACAGAAGGGTAGAACAGGGAATATTAAAAATTTACATCATCTTGGAGTATTTATCTACACACACTGTGTTTCCAGTAACTTTAAATAAGCTGTAAACAGGATACAGTATTCTGTAAACTTAGAAGCTGTATTTTAAAGAATCCTGTGACATGGCTCAGTGAGTTAACATAGTTAAATTAAGATAATAAATTGTAGAAGACACAGAAGGGTAGAACAGGGAATATTAAAAATTTACATCATCTTGGAGTATTTATCTACACACACTGTGTTTCCAGTAACTTTAAATAACTACCAATTACTCTTTCCTGCTGAGTATGAAGTATTTGAAACTCATTTACTGGGAGTTGTGTTTTGTGGATTTCCATAGATAATAGACATAATTCTACCTTACCAAAAATACCACCAACTGGCTGACATGTGAGTTTCTGCAAAGCAGTAATAAATGTCTCTCATGTCCTTTCATAAGAACTTTGGGCTGAATTATAAGCTGCACATTATTTTTCTGTGTGACCTCATTAATTCTCTGTGTTCAGAATTCAGTAAGTGGTGACTCTGAACACAGATGGGGTCTCCAAGTTCACATGAAAGAAAACTTGCTAACATTGTCACTTGATGGATGCTCATTTCAGCATAAACAGAAAATGTGCAGCACACTGATGGAGATGATCAGCAACTCACTATATCATGTGTGTGGAGAAATATATAGGGAACCTAAGAACACTACACCCTATGGTGAAATGCAGCATTTTAAATCTGTTCACTATTTTTAAACCTATTATTATACATAGACTTCACCACATAGTGGATAGGAAATCATTATTCATGCTTCAATGACAAAGAATTGGCAAAAAAAAAAAGTAAAGAAATAAGCTGGGAAAAAGTGACCGAAGTCACCCAGAAAACCAAGGACAAGTTCAGAAATGAGGTTCACATTTTCTGAGTTTTCTTCAGCACACTATTGACTAGGCCAGTGAGTTTAAATGGTAAGTTCCATGTGAAATCTGAACCCCAGTTACATTTCCCTGAACCTTGCCAGTGTCACAGGCATCAAAACATTTTCAAAGAGATGATATATCTCTTCTTACAGTCCATGAAACAGTAAGCTGAACTTCTAGGTGCATGGGAATAACACTATAATTCCCATTTATATGGTGACATATGGTTACAGAAGGATTTGATGCATGGTACCATCGTCTTCCTTGACAAAAATAAAGATGAAATAATAGTCCAATGTCAAACCACCTGACCTCTTTCTGCTTCTATGGTAGTATTTTGGCTGCCATAATTCCTCACAGAACCTTCAAAAGCATAACTTATGCATCTGTATGAAATGTATAACAGCACAGCCACATAGCAGCTGCTCCTGGCCTGCAGTCCTTTTGCCAAATGAACTCATCCATCCAGTTCAAGAAGAACAAGACCCATAGCATATTACTTTCTGGTTAAATCAAATTGAACTGCTAGTCCATTGTTAGCACAGAAGAAAAATTTAATCGTTCCAACAAGACTGAGCCTAATATCTTTCCTGAAGGATAAATATATATTAGTACATGTCCCTCAAAGAAGAAAATGAGGAAATTAACCCCAAGCATTGATGACATCTGCTATAGGTTGTGAACTAAGTTCCTCAAAATCTCTATAAGGAGCCTTTTTCTGGTTTCCTGCATTTTAAAAGAAAAAAATGCCTGCACTCTGTGTTACTATTTCTTTTGGTAAAAGCATTTTTATTCTGACATAAAGAAATCTCCTCCTGCCATTTTTTCCTGCTGTGAACAGCAGCCTATCAAAAAAATAAAACCTTAAAGGTCACATTGGAAGCAAGACATATATTACAGTTCCAGATACAAGACTCAAAGACCTGAGAAGTGCTTCATTCAGATTCATAAAAGTTACAACAAGAACAAAGGAACTTCGGTTTGTTTACACTAAATCTTTCTTCAACATTCCAAATAATTATTTGAAAGAAAGGGTTTCTCTTTCAGTGTTAAGTACACACTATGCTTAGAGTAAGCCGATTAAATTTTGCCAATACAGCAAGTCTGCTTGCTCTTTCAAATGTAGGGCAAGATTTATAAGCCACTTCTAAGAAAAGAAATAAAATCATTCCACTAGATAAAACATTAAAAAATTATATTTCCCTGCATTTTATGATTGGATATGATCTCTGATTCTCTGAGAGACAGTACATTTTTTAAATAATTTATTTCGCATAGATGAAGTGATTACACAGATCTACAGGTGAATTCATGTTTTTCACTCAAAAGTGGCTGTGATTTATGTAGTCTACTTAAATTAGTGGTGAAGTGACCAGCTCAGAAATGTGACTGCTTCCAACCCAGAGGTCATAGAATCAGCTGTGTTGGAAGAGACCTCAAGGACCATCGAGTCCAACCCTACCATCATTAGATTGGATGTGCTTGTTTTTTGCTGGGATGGAGTCAATTTTCCCAGTAGCTAGTGCAGTGTGGTGTTTGGATTCACAGTGATAATACTGTTGATAGCATACTGATGTTTTGGTTTCGGCTTAGTTGTGTTTATCCTAATTTTGGTTTCGGCTTATTTGTGTTTATCCTAAATCAAGGACATTTTCTTGCTTGTGTCTCATGTTTTGCCAGTGAGAAGGTACACAAGAAAAACTGGGAGGGAGCATAGCCAGGGCAGATGACCTGAGCCAGCCAAAGGGATATTCCCCACCATGGCATGTCATGCCCAGTATGTAAGCAGGAAGGGCAGGAAGGGCCGATCCGCGGGGAGGGATGGGGTTGTGCCAGTCCACAGGTGGTGAGAAATTGGATTGAGCATCACTGATTTTGTTCTTTTTATTATCCATTAGCATTTTAGCTCGTTCTGCTCTTTATTATTATTATACTGTTCTTATCTCAACATACATATTTTACTTTATTTTTTTCCTCTCCATTCCTCCGGGTTGGGGGGAAGAGGGGGAAGAAGGGAGTGTGAGCATGGTTCTTGGCTGCTGGCTGGGGTTAAACCACAACAC
>NW_008688508.1:94762-95235 GCF_000695815.1 Acanthisitta chloris | reverse complement strand
AGTGCAGGACCAGCACTTGGCCTTGTTAAACCTCATCCCGTTGGCATCAACCCATCTCTCTTCTTTGCCTCTGAGCCCATTTTGGTTATAAGGTAAGCAAAGCAACATGCACTGTTTCCATTCATTGCTGAAGGACCCAATTCATAGTGAATTTCAAGCTTCTATCTTGGTTGGGATTGGTATGATACTCTCCCACAGAAAGAGACAAAAATTCCTGAAGTATAAGAATAATAGTGTAGTTTAAACACTAGCAAGTATTTGCTAGACTTTTTGCCCACAATTTTAAAGAACAGGATCTGCTGATCACCCTCATATTTGTCTAATTTCTCTTGCCTGGGATGTCCTTTTAATGGTGTGAAAGGATTTTCCCAGAGTTGGTGTTCATGGTGGAAATCAAGCACAAAGACCTTCTCAAATCCTGTTTTATATTAGATAATCCACACAGGTAGCATTCCTAAACTGATCTTAGCAAC
>NW_008688508.1:85744-94688 GCF_000695815.1 Acanthisitta chloris | reverse complement strand
ATAGGGCGCAAGAGTTCTGTGCAAGACTGACTGAAGAACTGAGTAACAGCAATTATTTAGTTTTTGACTTCAATACTCAGTTGCAGGTTTTAATTTTCTTCCATTTGTCGTGGTTTAACCCCAGCCAGCAGCCAAGAACCATGCAGCTGCTCACACTCCCTCCTCCCCCCTTCCCCTCCAACCCAGAGGAATGGGGAGGAGAACAAATAAACTAAAATATGTAGAACGAGATAAGGACAGTTTAATTATAAGAAAGAGTAGAATGAGCTACAATGGTAATAGTTAATAAAACGAACAAAATCAGTGATGCACAATCCAACTGCTCACCACCCACGGACCAGCACGACCCCAAACCTCCCCCTGGATCAGCCCCTTCCTGCTTGTAAACTGGGCATGATGTGCCATGGGGTGGAATATCCCTTTGGCCAGTTCAGCTCACCTGTCCCAGCTATGCTCCCTCCCAGTTTCTTGTGTATCTTCTCACTGCCAGAGCATGAGACACAAGCAAGAAAATGTCCTTGGTTTAGGATAAACACAATCCAGCAAAACCAAAACAACAATGTATTATCCCTCTGAATCCAAAACACTGCACTACACTAGCTACTGAGAAAATTAACTCCATCCCAGCTAAAACCAGGACACACGATAACTTCATCTCAAGTACAAGAAAAAGGCACAATTAGAAAAAGATCATAAATGTAAAAAAAAAAAAAAGATATTTGCACATATATGCATAAAATAAGATTCCCTTCTCCTATCAATAGACTTGGTAATATATAACAAAAGGAAATGGGATTCCATAGCCTTGTGACTAGCAAATCTAAATAAACCCAGGGTTTATTAGGCCACTATTCCTAGGAATGCTGCAGGCTATAGAACTCCCTATCCATCCCGTGGTTTCATAAGGCTTAGACAAACAGTGAGATACACAAATGACCAAATCCTAGAACATAGGACAAGATTATAAACATCTTGGCACTCAGTTTTTTTATGTCTTGTTATTTACCTGCTAGTCAGGAATATTAAAAAGTTTAACCAAATTTAGGATTCAAGTCCTTGGAAAAAATTTTTGCTGAAAAATATTTTGCAGTGATTGCAGCTTTTCCTTGGTGAGTCACAGTCTAGCACCTTTTATCCAGCTTGGATTCATGAACTGGTGTATTTGGGTGTCTCTCTACTGGCTTTTCAATTCAGATCTGGTGCTGCCTTGTTGATGTAAATCTTCCCCCATCTCCTCCAGTCTCACTTTTGTACACTCAGATATGTCTGAAGTAATTTATTTCATAGAGCTACATCAGCTGGATGGAAAAAGTGGAAGAGACAGGGAGGGGAATGGAAGAGGGAGACTCAACTAGGAAAATGGTTTAAAAGTAATAAACTTCCCTCACCAAGCCATATAAAACCTTCTTCAATGTCCAACAGCACTTACCACAAGATTAGGAGGATATTAATAATGTATCCTTTCAAACAGATGGACTACATAGGATTCTTGGAAATATGCAGTCCACAATCTATGTAGGGATAGGCAAATGCAAGATTTGCCTCCATTCTCTATTCCTGACAATGTTCTGCATACAGCTTTCCCCCCCTCTACCACTACCCAGGAATTAAAGCCAAAGAAAACAGAATGAAATGCAGAAAGATAAGGAAAAGCCAGTGACTTTGATACTTCCTGAGTTTTCTTTTCCTCCATGTGTTTGGGAAAATCGGGTGCCACAAAAAAATATATGATGAGATAAAAAAAACTAGAGTAAAAAACATTAGATGAAAGGGCTTCCTGATCTTCTTCACTCGAACTTCTGTGTGAAAAATAATGTTCCATCTCTCCCTACTTAATAGAAAGGCACAGTAAGCAAAACACTGTTCCTGAAGCAAAACTCTCCCTTACAGTAAGTTTTATAATGCTTCACCAAGTATGATCTCAGGGATGGACATTATAGAGCTGAGCAATTTCTTGCCTTCCATGTAAGTGCCTAATATATCTAGTATGTAACTGCTGACAGCCATGTCTAAACCTTATCTACATGTCACATCATCAAGAACTGATGACAAATGAAAGCCTCAATGCCATCACCCAAAAGAATATTAATGCAGAACCCCTGAGGATATTATAAAGGTAGAGCTTTTCCTTCCTGAAAAGGGAAGGGGTTCCACCTGAAGCTTTACCAAGAACCTAGTCACAAGTCACTTGTTAATAAAAAGAAACTGACTCCCATAGTGGAAGAAGAACTCCACAGTCTCTGCATTTTAAGCCTCTTCTCTATGCAGTAGAGATGCACATCTACAAACAAAAAACATCTTCAGAGAAAGGATCTCTGCCATTTGGCAGCAACGCATCAAAATTCAGATTTTCAAAAGTCTTTCAGGAGTTATTAAAAACTCTATGAAATGGAAAATGCTCATTTTAGATTCTCCTAGTTGCTAAGGTGGCCTCCAGAGCCTGAGTTGGGTGTGAATTGCTGCAATTGTTCTATTTTGAGGGCAGCCTTTTTCTGAAGTCAAAATAGTTCTAGAAAGTGTAAACTGTTTTTTTCTCACCCTGGTGGGATATTAACTAGGAACTCCCATTGTGATCAGTTCAAAGTCAACATTGTTAGCTATAGTTTTCTCATCTCGGAAGAAAAAGGGCTTTCAGTTTCTTATGAAAAACCACAGTGGTGAAAGAGGGACTACCATATTATAAAATTTTCACAATCTCCCTTGGATAGTGCCTTTTATTTATAGTGCCACCAAGAGACAAGTTTGGGAAGACCAGAGTTTGGGTTAGCACTCCTTTTGTTTGGTTGGTTTTCTGAATCCTTTATTTTCCCTACCAATTTAACCTTGAGGCACTATTTAAAGAATAATCCACATTTGTCTCTTTCCTAAGCCAAATGAGTATTCACAACTGAAAACAAAAGAACATAGAGGATTAACTCAGAAACAGCCTCTTAAATGATGAATGATTAAGAAATAAGGAAGGATAAGAATAGCTATGAATGAGCTCCTCAGCTTCACAATGTACTTGGGAAATGTTTAAACTAGTTAGAAATCTACCATCACAGTTTTTAAAAGGTGAAGTTAGAAAAGATAGAAAACTACAGATGTACCTTCTGGCTGTTTAAGGAGAGTAACAAGGAGACTGTTATTCTTGGGAACAGGGAACAAAGGCAGTATATTGCTTTTCCCATAAAAATTCAAACTCACTGGAGGCCAAGACGTGCACCAATTTTTCCATGGTGTAAAGTCAGAATAGTCTATGGAGCTGTAGTAAAAATGAATATAGCCTGTTTCAATGTAAGGGATTTGCTTTGAGGGTGGGCAGTACAGTTTAACATGTTTAATCTGACTGAAAATGCAAACGACTCAAAGAATGACAGTACAACTCCAAGAGTAGCAGTTGGCTGTTTATATGGTTTTGCTGTAGAATCATAAACCCAAATAATCACAGCTTTGTCATAAAATTCTGCATGATCTGAAACAAATCATTAATTTTGACTCACTACTGATTTCTCCATCTGTGCAAGGGAAATCATGACACACAAAGAGTGTGGTGAGACTGAATCCATTCAGTTTGGAACTTTAACCTGAAATCCATTGAAAACAATTATTGCACTAAGCTTGCTATATTTAATATTTAAAGTATATAAAGTATTTTGTATCCAAATATTATGATGCTGCAAGTTGATCTGCACTGAAATCTATTCAGACAAGCATGAAATATGCCCATGGTGCTGCTTTAAACTTCAGTAGTTCCTTCCATACAACCTTCCTGCAGAAGTGTTTTCGTCTCACCCCATCAACGTGAATCTGCTGCGTGTCATAATTGTTTGCCTTTCCACTTACATAAGTATAGCACAACTGACTGCAATTTAATAGGATGATTGTCTCCCCATTCTGAATATCTCCATATGATTGCTGAACCAATGGTTTAAGTCTTCATAAAGAGAAGGAGCAGAGGGAGGATGAGAGCCATAGGGGCTGGATCTACACTGGATAGTGCAACACACTGCAGAGATACCTTAACTGCTACTGGCTAAGGCTGCCCTGACACTGGAATATAATTATGCTAACACAGAATGCATTTTGCACTTGTAAAAGATCTTTTCCTGAAGTGTCTTCATTCATGTGATAGATTCTGGGCTGCAGCACTGCAATACAATCTGCTGAGTGCAGTCTCCATCACAGTGTGCTGCACTTACCCAGGCCCAGCCCATCAGCAAATGGAAACAATGAGCACAACCAGAGATGACATATGTCCATTCTGCTCTTTGTCTGGGTGTTGTCTTCAAAATGCAGTTGAGAAAAAGCAGGGCAGCATCACACACAAGTAACATCACAGCGTCACACACAGTGTAGAAGTCTGAACAAGCCTGCAAAAAACACAGAAGAGTTATTAATTTGTGCAAAGTTGTGCTAATTCTGAAGCACAGCCTTCAGTCCAAGGCAGTGTGTTCAGTTGTCCCAGGCCCATAGCCCTGCTCTGTCCTCCTTGCAGTACAGAGAGACCTCAGACCCTGACTGGGCTTTTACACAGACACACGAGTCAAGTTGCAGATTTCACATTTTGTCCTATTTGCTGAAAAAATTCCAATGTCTGCAATGCTATCAGTCATCTCAAACTTAGCACAGATTAATATCTCCATAATGCTCCTTGATTACTCTGTGTGCTCCCACATGAGCTATAATACCCAGCATGACTGTTCTGGTTTTCCATTAATTTTCAGGTTTCCTTCCAGATCTGTCTGCAAAATTGAGGATATCTAGAAAACTGCAGCTTTCCTGACTTCTCCAGCAGTAAAGAACAATGAAAATATCATTATTCTTTAAATGATAAGAGAGTAGGAATCTTCAAAAACAACCAACAGCTTTATAATATTCTGATTTTATGACAATGGTTTTATTTCATTCACTTAAGTTGGAACAAGCTAAAATTACCTTTAATCTCTGACTTCCTCAGATTTTTTTGACCCTCAAGGTTTCTGGAAGAATAAGGAAGTTCAAGTCCAGTATAAATAAAAGGTTTTTTTGGGTGAATTTCAGGAATCATATCTGTAGCACAGAAAGAATAAAAGTTAGAAAATGTCCAGATAGAGGCTTTAAAAAAGGGTCATATTCTTTCTGGGGAGTAAGGTGGTTAGGATTTGAAAATTTTACTACTTATCTACCTTCTCAATTTCACTTTGACTGACTTTGTTTTTCCTGCAATGTTCCAGAACTCACTTTCCCATGGATGATTTGCTCGGTGGACTATATAAGGTTTTACTTTGCGGCTCTCATAGTAAAAAATATAAAACAAAATTGAACATACAACCAGGGAGCAGATTCTTTAAAGATGTTTTCTTTAATGATGCCTTATTTGCAAATGCTGTTTCCTAATTTCCTTTCATTGTTATTTTTTATTTAATAGCTCCTTGCACCTGGAAATCTGAAAACACTGCTACACAAAGTGACACAACTCAAATCTGTGAATAGGAAACAGGTACAAGGTGATAAAGTCTCTTGTCAAACATTGCAGGGTTATCCATTCCTAGTAGCACAATCTAGCATGCTATCTTTTGCAATACACTGGAAAATATTTTACTTCTCTCTTGGCAACTGAACCCTTCAGAGAAGGGATGGGTTAGCTCACTGTATATCTGAACAATTTCTAGGACGTGGGACCAGGGTCTTTAGGTGCTAATACACTGCTAAATTATAATATTCACAGGGATTACAGCTGATGACATAAAGGAGCTTTTTGAAGCATCTTTTTGATATTTTTTACTGCATTCATCTTTCCATATACTGGTGTCCTGCAGTTCTCCTAACAAGAAGGATGGGTTGGTCTGTTTGAACACAGTGAAAATCCTCCTCTGCCACAGACTTCCCACAGCAACACCTAAAGTGTGCTATGTGCTGCAGAAATGCTCCTGTCTCTGTGAGGCTTCCTACACGAAAAAATCCAGCTTGATGTGGAGGCACAACTGGACAGGATGGGAGTCTTTTTCCAAGAGTGAGATGTACTTTTGTATCTTGCAATGTAAACTACTGAGTAAACTCCCCATAGCTCAGAAGCCTGACACTGGAAAGGGAAAATTATTTTCCCTATCTTCTAGTAAGAGGAACCACAAGGTGTCAGAAAAAGCATCAATGGATGGTATATTACCTGAGTAGAAACACTGGTAATTTGAGAGAAATTTTCAAATATTTTAAATTAATCTGTAGAATAGTGTCATGGTTGAGATGGACATGCCACATAGATAAATCCACAGGAATAATGGTGAAAGGCAAAAAGCTTTTTCTTTATTACAAGTTAGCTGGTTTATACCTTTTTACATAAAGTGTGTCTTTTGTCCATTGGATAGAACATGTTGGTCCATGGGATAGAACATGTTACAAGCAACCTGCCATTGGCTACAAATGACATAAGCACACATTTCATTTATTATCTTGTAAGACAAAAAGGCTTTCTCTTCTTTTGGCTCTTGTACATCTTTTTTTCTGCTAAACGTGCCTCCCTCTAGCTGCTGCAACCATTCAAGGGTACATGATGATAGGCTCAAGGTTGAAGTCTGCAAGGCCTTCAGACCAGCTGTCAGCTCCCACAGCTCCCACAGCTCCCACAGAATAGCCATAGAAAATGCTTTCAAATAAATATTTTGAATCATAATTCGAGGAGATATAATAAGGAAAAAATCAAAACATGATATATGCCCTTAAGGTCTAATAAAAATAAGTTGTTTCAGTTATTAACATTATACACACACAGCCAGACTTACTACATGAAATTGGGAAAAGAAAAAACAAATGAACAAACCAACCACAATTTTCCCACCACTTCCCACAAAATTCCAACATACAGATTTTCTATCTATATTAGCTTTTCTTGGATAGATATTTGTGAATAAACTGATGGAAATTGCAGTTAGTTTTGATGAGTCGCAAACAGATTGGAAGAAGGAAGAAGAGAGGGTGGGAGATTGTGCTGAACTTTGGAAATAAATGTTTTATGCTGATTCACTAATGTTGTGCAAAGAAATAAGATAAATAGCAGTTACAGAACTATCCAATGTCTGTAAATAAAACAGTGCAAAGAGGAGAAATTTGTTCCCTGTCGTCTTCATGCTCGATTAATCTCTCATCTCTCCAATTAATACTTACAGACTTCTATCCTTAAAAGAGCAGCTGGATGAAATGACTCTGTATTAAGCATGAATTGGAGGACCTGCCTGTTAACATGTATTTTCCTCAATTTAAGTGAACAATTGCCTGTGAGTGATGTCACAGACCTGATTGACATGACAATACCTAAAAACTAAATAGAAGTAAATTGCTGCCTAAAGGCACCAGCAGTCAAAATATTGCTGGTAATTACTCTCAGGGATAGAAATTCCTCCAGGGTTACCTTCCCTATAAAACAATTAAAAATCAGATGTTATGAGGCAGAAGTTTGGTTTCGTTGAATATTTTTGTTCAGTTTGATAGACAGGGAAATTTTTGCAATATTTCTCCATTTTCTGATGTGTTCACACTTTGCATCCATTTCCCTGTTCCCTCCTCTCCTACTTTTTTTCTTCCTTTATGTACAGAGACCTGTTACTAGCTCACAGTGAAGTTTTAGGATATCTGACAGAATTGCTTCTGCAGCACATGATGGAAACACAGGCAGTGGTCTCAGGTGGGTAGAAGATATTTGTGGGCTGGATTTCCCTTCATCTGACATACAGAACTTGCAAATTCACTGTGTTAGGATTTGTGTTTCTTTGCTCAGCTTAGGGAGTATGCTTCTCAATGTGCAGGCATAGAGCTACCTGAAGTGGGAGGATATCCATACCACAAGTACCTCCAGCCACCAGCAGTATATTAAGCTACCAATACCCATCTGTTACACAAGTGGCTGATGCAGCAACTAGATTTTTTCCTCCTTTTTGCAGAAAAGGATTTTCATACCACATTTCCAGTGTAATCGAAGTCAAGATACTGCCACATATAAAATACCTGAAAAAAACTGAGTCTTTAATTACTTCTGGGTAACATAGGCAGACATGTAGTATTTCTATTAAAACCACTGGCAATGGTCAGACCTCCATGGCCACCAGGAAACACAGTTCAAGGAAGCCTGAACTCCAGTACCCCTTGTTATTATCATCTGGATCCAAGCCCCTAGCACACTCCTAATTCACACTCCTATTGCACATGCAGCAATACAAGACAATTTTAATGACAAGAATTGTTGTGGTTTAATCCCA
The DNA here is from genome assembly GCF_000695815.1 of Acanthisitta chloris. Taxonomy (NCBI): domain Eukaryota; kingdom Metazoa; phylum Chordata; class Aves; order Passeriformes; family Acanthisittidae; genus Acanthisitta; species Acanthisitta chloris. The sequence goes on along the minus strand of NW_008688508.1, from coordinate 86,478 downwards.
GCCAGGAGCCAAGACCCACCAGCCACTCATTCCCCCACCAGCAGAATGGGGGAGAGAATCAGAAGGGTAAAAGCTACAAAAACTCATGGGTTGAGATAAAGACAGTTTAATAGAGAAAGCAAAAGCTGCACACACAAGCAAAGCTAAACAAGGAATGAATTCACTGCTTCCCACAGGCAGGAGGTGTTCAGCATCTCCAGGAGAGCAGAGCTTCAGTACAGAGGGATAGTTGCTTGGGAAAGCAAATGTGATAATGAGTGACCCCCTCCTTTCCTCCTCCTCTTTCAGCTTTCAAAACTGAGCTGAGGTCACATAGAATGGAATGTTCCTTTGGTCAGTTTGGGTCAGCAGGCCTAGTTGTGTCCCTACCAAGCATCTTGCCCACCCCTTGGTGGGGGTGGCTGGAATGTTGAGGGACAGCACTGATACTGTACCAGTCCTGCTCTGCAGCAGCCAAAACACTGGTGTGTTATTAACACTTTCCTGGGTACCAGTATAAAACACATCACTGTGAGCTCCCTCTTAGCTGGGCCCAATACAGGAATGTAATTGTACATTTCAGCGAAGAAGGATAAATTTAAGCACCTGTGGACTTTTTGCATTTGTTTATCTCCTGTCAAGCTCCCAGTGCTTTTGTTCCTTGCTAGAGAGACTGTGGACATCAGTGGAATGAAAAATGCCATTAAAAAAATCATCATTGAAGATAGTTTTTTTGAATAATCAGCAACACTTCT
>NW_008688508.1:42646-85724 GCF_000695815.1 Acanthisitta chloris | reverse complement strand
CCTACACCCTTTCCCTTTTTTTGTGTGTGTTTACAGCATTTTTTACTTAATACCTTGTTGAAACAAAAGGCTTCAGAGAAGATTTTTAAAACCTTCCTTTTAATTCTAACAATGAAATACATGTATTTCACTTCTAAAACTTGCTGACAGTAAATGTTGTGTAAGTATAGTGAAAAAAGACACTTTGTCAGGATGGCACCTTGACAGTGCATATACATGAGCTTACCTTAGTGATTTCCTTGTCATGTTTGTTTAGTCTAACAGCCAAGCAAGGTTCTCTCTTCCATTTGTTTGCTTAGCTATTCCAAGTCCTATGAGGTCAACAAAGTGACTAATTCTTGAAGAGTATGAAAATTATAAACCAATCCAGACTACAGCAGTGCCAACCCTATCAAACCTCAGGCCCAGAAATACTCAGGCATAGATGTCTGTTTATTCCCTTGGATTTTCAATGCGTGTATGGTGTGACTTCACTTAGCACATAAAATAAACTAGGCATGGGCAGAAGCTGAACAGAGGACAGAAAATGAGAAAATGAAGAAAAAGAAGTAAAAGTAAGCAGGAAAAAAGGTACAAAAAAGGAAATGATGGAAATGATATACAGTGTGTTGGTGACTTTGGTACACAACTATATTCTAACATTTTGTATACAGTTTTTAAACAGGCTGTTACAGCCTGTTCCTAATTTGTGGCTCATACAAACCTTTCCAGGCAGAATTTTGCATGGGAAAAATACATGTAGAGCTGGACTGACATGCTGCATGATGTCATACCTTTGCCCATTGTTCCTGCTAAAAATTCAGGAAACAAAAGGGAAATATTTAATTTCAAAAGTTTTTTGAAATATAATGCTTTGGTTTTAATCATAACTAAATGTCCTTTAATGACTGTACTTTCACTGATTGGGTCTGTTTTGAGAGCTGCCAACAAACAGAAAAAAATTGTTATTCCTGCAGCTCTAATTACAGAAAATGCATATGCAATTGAGAAAACCATGCACACTTTAGACAATTATTTGTTCTTGGACTTCTTAAAGCACTTTTCTGAGAGACTATATTTTTATATGTTTATAATTTTATTCCAGTATATTTTTGTCACTCTTATTAGGGTACTGTTCTATTACTATCACATATGTGTGAGAAATAAGAAAAAAACCAGAGAGGAAATTTAGTGCAAAACTGTTATTTTGCTATTGCAATAAATCTCAACCTTAGCTAAAAGCGTTTGCAAAACTGTTCTGTGATTTTTTTTATTCTTACATTTCATTTTACAGGATGAAGTGGACATAAATAGAAACAACTAATTTCCTTCCAGCTGTGATGTGGGAATATAAAACACAATCTGAAATTGGGCTTGTGGGCACTGGTGTTTGTGCAGATGCTACATACATTTAGACCTATGGGGTATTTTTGCTGTATGCTTTTGTTGGCATCAATACATGTCTTTCTTTCTTTAGCAGGATTTGATTCAGCAGTAGGGAGCAAGTGGAAGTCATCAGGAATAATTTTCCTAGGTCAAACCAGATTTTGAGTGGTCTTCTTGCCCAAGTTCTCATTAATATCAATTTATCATGACCAGTTTTTCATCAATACCTATTTGTCTTCTTATGTGTTTACCACATAAACATTCAGTGGTCTCAGTTTGGAGTGTGCAAATTTATGATGACATGACAGATGACAGGTCTCCTTGTTCTAAAGCCTGTAAGAGGCCCTGGTCTGTCAGCTGTCTGTAAAACAGGGAGAAGAAGAACTCTAAAGTTTACAAACACTCATCACCTGGCCTCTCCAGCATGTGGACTATTTGGTGAGTTTGCAGCTGTTCAGTGGATCTAGTGAGTGCTCTGAGCCACCCTACAAGCAGTGATGGTGGTGAGGATGGATGTGAAGCAGAGTTGGGCTCTGATAAACATCTTCCAGAAGGCTAAGTGGCATCCTACCTGCAGACCCTACCATTCTGCATCTCATTCTGTGAAGCTGCATCACAGCATCTCTCTCAAACTGCTGTCTTGGAAGGGCAGGGAATGCATCACCTGACAAAATGCAGGAGCTAAGAGCTTGCAGGTCCTACCAGCCTAAGGGCAAAGGTTTTGCAATGGGTTTTCACTGGGAATCCACAGTGAGGCAACACAACTTCAGAGCAGCAGCCTTTCCTCCAAACCTCCACAGGGATCAAGTGGGAGGGTTTACTTTCACAAACATTTCTGGTGTAGGCTTCAAAGTCTCAATCATAGGCAATTATCTAAAGATACCCTCATTGACTCTTCACAGAAATGCTTTCCAGCAGCCAATTCCCCAGATCCATCTCTGCAAACATGTCTACAGCACATCTTAGGCAACACTTCTCCTTCTGACAAGAGATGTATGTGTACAAATGAGGATTTTCATAAGCTACTTTCTTAAAGATTTATAACAATCTCAGTGCAAACATTAGTCTTCTCATTAAAATGTAACTGTGAGAGGAAGGAGTCAAGGGACAAAGAGAGGATGATTAAGTTGCAAACACACTTAACTCTTTTGGTTGGAATGAATCCTGTCAGGGAAGAAGATGGCAAAGTACAAACTCATTCACACTACCCTGATTTTTAAAATGTTATTTTAAAAATTCTGTTTCATTTGCTTAATTGGCCACAAACTTTATTCAAATTTGCCAAGGAAAATGCCTACCTTTTCTCCTGTTGTTTATCAGACAACAGACAAAGCATGGACAGAGGGGTGTATCAGGACTGGGCTGAGAGATGCCTTCTATATATTCCACTGGACAATTCAGGATTTCGAAAAATTATTTCTATCTTTTTTTTCCCACATTTATCTGAAGAGTATATCCCTAATTTACAACTGGTCACGATACAAATATGGAAAACCTGCCATGATTTTATGTTATCTGTAATCAATAATCTGTTTATTGAGTTATACCTTCAGGACTTTAATCTTCCCACCTAATGTCTGAGTTCTCTCAAGGTGCTACAAAATACATCTAATGAGCACAAGCCATCTGCATTCTTGCCCAAAGCAGGATGGAAGTGAGGTCATGATAGAGCTGTATGGCTGCTCATGGTATCACAGATGTGTGGGGATGCAACTTCCATGGGAAAAGCAGCACTGAGGAGCACTGGAGTTAACTCCTTGGACCACACTGCTCCACACTTGCCTATGACATTTACCAGAGATCAAATTGTCAATGTGGAACAATTATTTAGCAACCAGAAAGATCTTCCTAAATGCTTTTTGTCATTTCTTCAGTATCTATTTACAGCAAATAATGTTCAATCAGATTAAATAAGGGTAGAAATTTATAATCCTGGGACTAAAATTAAGTACTTCAGGATAGATGAGTAAATCTCATGGGTTTTTTGTGTGTTTATTACAGAGCAGTTGTTGAAATGTCAATGTTAATTTCACCTAGATTTTGTTGTTGCTGTTATTTAACCATTTTCTTTCTAAGGCTTTATCTGAAATTCTGGATCTATTAAACACAAAGTCTTTTGAAGGAAAAGATACAGCATATTAATATCTTTCAAAAAATACTTCAGTCATCTCTATTGGTAGCAGAGAATGTTCAAGCACACATCTATACCATGAATTTAAACACACATTTTCCAATATCAGTGTTGAAAGGCAAGTATATAAATTCCCAGCAAATATACTCCTCAGGTTTTTTTCTGACAATGATGAGTCACTTAGGACTTAAAAGCAACTTTAAAAAATTGCAGAATCTTAATTCCTGGATTCCTATGGAAAGCAACAGAAATCAAGCTTGCAAGATAGTCTGGGAAAATTTTGCTTTAATGGTTTCCTTGAGCTGCCCAGGTTTGAGGACATTAACTCATCATAGCCTCTTCCAGGCAAAGCATTCAGAAACTGGAACAGAGCATTTGGCTGACTCAAGCTTGTCTTCTTCTGTAACAGAAATTGGCTTCCCTGTTACCCCGTGACTTACCATCACAGTGGTAAACACTCTCCAGAACCCTTTTGAAAGAGATGATTCATCCCTGGAGTATTTTTAGAAATTTGTTAACTTGCATTTAGCTTAGTGTGCTGGTAGCCAATAAACAGAGTGAAGACAAGCTTTGAGTAGTCATAGTCAAACCATTTTGAAGGCTATAATTGTAAAATATTATCTTGGTCTGTAGACTGAGTCATCTGCTGGTTAAGCAGAATGGAAAAAAACAGAATAAGGCCATTGCTACAACAGGGATTTTGATAAAATGCTGAAGAAATCAGTGCTAGAAACTGGATTGTATTTATCTTTCCAGGATTACACCTGCTTGTTCTAGGCACAACTTGCAATCCATGCCAATTTCTCCAAAGTTGCTGAAGTCTTATGTGTGAGTATTACATGAATCTAAGTGCAAATATAATATAAAAAAGTAGTCTCATATACTAACAGATCTTTTTGAGCAAGTTAGACTCCAGACAGTATCCATTGTGTGTCTTGTATTTTGGTCCAGTTGAAATCAAATTGAAACACAGCAGGCACTGCCTGTTGTATGTGGCTGGAGACTCAGTTTTTGCTCACACTTGGAAGCATGCTGGAAGGGAGGAGGGGAAAGGGCTAGGAGGGATGGGAAGGAGGGGGTGGATGAGAAAAGAGAGGGATGGGAAGGAGGGGGTGGATGAGAAGAGAGAAGGAGAGTGAGAAAGAGAGTTTATTAGCAGCTGATGACCAGTTCAAACCAAGTGCAAATCAGAAACAGGTTTTTCAGCAGTTAACCTAACTGGAAGGTAATAAGTAAGTGAGATTTTACACTGTCCTTGGGACTGTGAAATAGAAACCAGCTTTTGGCAGCCAGATTAGGGGAATGCCACTTCATGGAGAATGGAAAGTGATGAGTTACAGGAACTTGGCACACCAATTGGATCATCTCATCCTCCCACTCAAAGCCATAAAATCTTGGCATCCTAATTTACACAAAGATCAGAAACATGATCTTCATGAAAGCTCACATGTACTAGAAGCCAGTAACACAGTCTGTCATGTTCCTCTATAGAGAGCTCTCCTTTAGTGTGTCATTGAACTATCTCCTTACACTATGTGGAATGAATTAAGCCTGCAAAGTAAACATTTTGCTGCTTGAAAAACATGAACAATTTGGTTTTTCCTGTTGAAGGATGCTGAATCAGTGAAAGCTAGATATTTTTCAAAGATCACAATGAAATTGCACTAGAAGACAAATAGGGTTTTGATGGATCTGTTCATGCCAAAAATGTTTCAAAATCCTCTAATCACATGGCAGGGTACCTGCTGAGCTCTTTAGCACCTGATTAATGAATGAATGAACAGGTGAGAGGACAAAGAATTTAGGAGTCTGTCACCTTTACAGCTCGCCTGAATGTTTCCAGGATTTTCAAATTCACAGGTCAAGGATGGGCTTATGTGGATTTAGGAGCCTGGAAACTCTGAAAGCTACACAATTGCTGCACTGGCTCTTCAGCAACTATGATAATTTCCAGCTTCTCAGAGAATGCTGCTCTCCGTGTCTTCAATTTGGGCATAATGAAATATTTATTGAGCCAAAATAGTCTGTCTCTATGGTTTAGTAGTTTAGGACACCACCTGATTTAAAACGGTGATTTGAATCCAAGCTGATGGATGCCTTTATACAGAAATACCAGTTGGCACAGGAAATAGGATTCAGATTACTATCCTAATTATCAGGCTATATAGCAATTTTAATGCTCTGATCAATATTTTATTATGAAATGTGAAATGGAATAGAATAACAGAAGCAATGGAAGAAGGCACCTATCTCAAGTACAAAGATACATACATCTCTCAGGAGTCAGAAGGGTTGGAATCCTTTCTTGCAAAAGGAACAGAAGCCAAGTCCCCTAATCCTATATTGATATTTGGTGTTAAGGCAGTTGCATGCTTCTAGTTATGACTGGAACTTTATTATGAGTGTTTTATTACAAATTTGTGAATTTTTTTCTCCATTACATCACTTTTTCAAATCATTATCTCCTATATAAAGAAACAAGATACTGTGCAAAGTTGATGGATCTAGTACATTTCTGTCAGAAATCAGAAGGTAGTAATAAATTTGTTATGCAATGTTATGTTAAAAACAATTTTGTAATTAGCCACAATAGCTATTACTCAAACAATTGAAAGCAGCAAAAAAAAAAAAAAAAAGTCAAATGCAATTATGATGAACAAACACTATTCAACAGCTAATTTATTACAAATATTTTAATTATTTATTTAATGATTACATTACATATATGCATAAAATACCTCCTTCCATCACAAACTACTTGTAAAGATTTAATTTTGTATTAAATGTTCTCTGATGGTCCTCCTTCCATCACAAACTACTTGTAAGGATTTAATTTTGTATTACATGTTCTCTGATGATAATATGTACTAAGCCAAACTTCCTGAAATTTCAAGCCTGCATTTAAGATGAGAAGCTTTTTATTAAAAAATCTATCTGCAGATACACTTATAGCTGATGTTCCCTCGGGTTCTTTAGGGCTACATCAACTTACAGAGGTTGTATGTGATTATCATCCCCAGCTTTGCTGTTGCTGCTCTGTATGTTGTGAAGGAGATGACATACATTTAGAGAATGTCTCTTCAAAGACTTCAAAGACACTGACCAAAATGAGAGCAGGTGTCTTTCAGGAATTCTATTTGAAACACTTGCTCTGTCAAAATCAGCAGCAGAGTTGGGGTTGTCTGTGGAAGGAGCAATGAGATGAAAGCAATGCTGCTACCTGATACTCCTGTTGGGATCTCTTCAGCATGAATTCAACACACTTTCTAGGGAATGACACAGAAGCTAAGGGGTGAATTCAACACACTTTCTAGGGAATGACACAGAAGTGTAAGGGTAGCAAAATGGAAGAAAAAGACAGCAGTGAAATGTTATAAATGCAGAAGAAATCAACTCCCAAGGATTCAGGAAATGTTTGGAAGAATGAAACGAAAACCTGACACGCAAAGGCTAAACCAGAACCACTGCAAAGCTGGGGACAGTAACCACACTGTTGAATTTATTGGCTAAACCAGAACCACTGCAAAGCTGGAGACAGTAACCACACTCTTGAATTTATCCAATTTCAGTGATTTTTTTCCTGCATTTTCTTTCCTTAAGAAAAATTATTATCTTGCTTTCTTCTCTAGAAGCACTCACAAAGAACAGGAAATGAAAACACACTAGGGTGCAATTCAATAATCAAATTCATATTGATTGAGACATATAACAAATATTTTGGTGAAAGCACCTCCTAAATATTTACATTTATATCTAGCATATGCACACAGGATATGTATATAGGCCTGATAGAGGGGACCAGTGGTGAAAAAAGTCCTGTGTCTTGTTCTCTGGCATCTAAATCGTGATCTTTGAGAGTGCTGTAATACCTACAGAAAATTCAAGTTATAATTTCACATTTGGAAGGTGGGAAAAAAAATATGCTGCAGTTCACCACCACAATACATTAGCCTATTCCTGATAGGGTATACTGCATCTGATTATCCTGCAGCTGTTCTTGGTAAGGTTTCTTGTCTAGCTGACATGGACACTGTGAGAAATTGTATTATATAAGATCAACCACAGATTGTTTCCTTAGGTTAGCTCTTATTATACCTTCTTGATAGTTAATAACAAGTATCACCAGAAAACAGGTCACAAAGACTCTTTCAGATTATACAAAATACCAGACAAAAACCATAACACACATTTCATGTTAGTTTCCCCTAGCTGTTCCAAATGCAATGAGAGTGAGTTTGGGCCTTATTGAAATTATCAGCCTTGATCAGAAACATATGCAATTAGGCAATTAATCTTGATATCCATTGCCAACACAACGAATGGAGATTGTTTTCTGGAGAAGTCTGAGTCATCAAATACTCCCTCATTCCTGCAACAATGCCTCATGGGCAGTTTTACCAGGCTGGTTTCATGTTTGACTTGTAACCTAGTTGATTTAATTTGTTTATATATACTATGCATTTTTATTGCTTTTTCTTGACCGATTGCTACTAAAATAGGAATGGATCACTAGTCTAATTTAATTTCTTCTGATTTTTGTCATCTATCTATATGACTTTATGTATACTTATAATCTCCATTTTATATTTTGTTCAATATGTCTGACTTTAACAGAATTTTCAAATCACCAATAAACCATATTTGAAACCTCCTTGTTTAACTCAAATCTCCTCAGTTCCCTTGTGTGTCTGTAACAAATCCAGTCTGGCCAAAGTCTTCCATTTCACAGTAGTTTACAAAATGAGATAATGACTCATTCTGTGGTGCTTTTATTCTGAACATAAACTTCTGTTTAAATAGCTTCATGACTGGCATCTACTCTTGCAAAGTCTGAAGAACAATTTACAAAGGGATTTCCTTTTAGATCCCTGTTATTTATGAGCCGCATGACATAAACGTGCAAAGCTCTTTTAAAGAGATAATGAAGCTTTTAGTGAATTTCCCCATTAACTGGTCTTAAAGAATTTGTGGTCCTAATGCGTTTGCTATTATTTTGTAGTGTCCTGGTTTCAACACCTCCAATTACTGAGCCTCCTACTGCATCCAGACAGGAAAAAGTGGGGGAAGGGGAATTAAAAAAACAAACCACACACACACAGAAAAAAAAAAACATAACAAAAACCAATATCAATGACAAATTAAGGGACAAAACTGAATTTACATTTGTGTATAATTGGGAAAAACTTGAGAATTTCCTATTAGTTGCAAAACTCATTTTCTAGAAACAAGCATTTATTTTAATTAGCAAGGACTATCAACACCTATAATAACACCTTAGGAACTGGTGATATTTCAGGTGGCTGTAATATAGGAAGCTGACTTCAGAGGGGTTGCTGTTATTATTATTAATGCCTTACAAGAAAATGTTAAAGTATATATTTTCCCCTTGATTTTGCAAATAAAGAGCAAACATTAGATTATACTACCAAAATGTTGTTTTCTGGTTTGTTCTCTAGTTTTCCAACACTTAGCTTTTTCTTTGTTTTCTGACTGCACTGAGCCCTGAGACAATGATTTATACAGAATTTGATGCAAAAACTCACTCTAGATTACTACCAGCAAACCATTTTTGCATAACTAAAATAAAGATCATTCCTCTGAGTTATTTTATTTTAAATTTGTCTACACTAAGCTTCACATTCCATGGCATTTTTGTCAGGTATTCAGTACAGTCAGGACTTGGATAGGTTCTTCTGAAATGCTGCTGCACATTAAGTGTGAATTTTTTGTAGCTTTGAACAACTTCAGCTTCAAAGGCTTCCCTCAGTCTTTGTCACTTCAGCTATTCCCCTTTCTAGATAATTTATAGATGAGGTAACCAGACCATTCAGATATGCTACTGATCCTTTCACTCCACTGGTAATACTATACCTCGTGTTTTCCATTTTTGACCAAGAGTTTAAGCATCTTTTTCACCATTTACTTTTCATTCAGAAAAGCCTTCGTCAAGTTAAATTTCCGAATGTATTTTGGAGAGTCAAGTAGATTTGATGAACTAACTCTCCATTATCCACATCACTGCTAACCTCACCAAAGAGCTGTAGTAGGTTTATTTACATATAATGGACCTATAGAAAATCCATGCTTGCTCTTCCTTAAAACATTACACAGATCATGCTAATTTTCATCTTTACTCCGGATTGCCTGATCTGTGTGGCACGTTGGTAAGAATTACAGATAAGCATTTCTCCAGATTTTCCCAAAATACTTCTTAAAATCTAGCATCATATTAACCATCTTTGAGTCCTTTGAGACATAAGCATTTCTCAGTGAAGGATTCATACCACAGTTACAGCTCATTATTGCAGCCTCAACCTCTGTTTAGGACTTCTGTGTAACACATGGCTCTGACATTGCATTCTGCAATGTCTTTTTCTCTCACCTCAGTGTGAATCACATTCTCTCTTCTGGCATGAAAATATAGATGGTCAGGTTTAAGAACCTTATCAGTGTGAATCACATTCTCTCTTCTGGTATGAAAATATAGAAGGTGAGGTTTAAGAACCTTTTCATTCTTTTTCAAAGTGAGCAAGCACATACACAGAATTGTTTTGTTCAAGGCATCATTTTTAGTCTTTTTTGGACCTTGCATATTGGTGCACGATCATCCATATGCAGAAGGAAGAACAAACATGAATTATGAATAAATTCAAGTCCTTTGAAAAAATTGGTCAAAGGATTTCAGAGATCAAATGATTTGCTAAGTAACTCTGGTTGTTGGTAAATAGAAGAATATGAGTAATCTACTTAAAACCACATGGAATGCTGTTTGGGAGACTCTTCTGAGCATGGTCATAGGAAATGGTCACCTGATGCAGAGCTTAATGACATCAATGTGTAAGAATGTCATGTAAAGCAACTATATCAAAACAACAGGGTCATTTTACAAAATAAGTAGGGTGAAAGCAGCAGTATTAATTTAGGATATGACTAGAGCTTGGGAGTCCATATGTTTAAGCATTTATTATAATTTGTCAGTGTCGTTCTCAGTAACAGAGGACAAAGACATGAGGAATATGATTCTGGCTTGTAAGAATACACTGATGTTACAACTGGAGTTTTCATTTCTTCCAATGTGCTAAATGAAAAGAATGTGCAATTATTTAAAACCATTGATCCATTCTTATAAATTGAAGATTTAACACTTATGACTTTTTCAATATAAAAAGAAAGATGACCCAAGTCACATCTCAACATATTCCTGCTCAATCTTAGCTCTGTAATAACCATATAGCTATTCCATAAATTTTTTTCTCTAGCATTCTATACTGAAAATCTGGTTTTATTCAACAGGCTGTCACATTGATTCCACTTCCTATCTCCAGCCCTGTGTGTTGTCCCTTTGTATCTCCTCAAGGCTGGCAGGAGGATTCAGACAGGAGGATATCAAGGGAGCTGCCTGAAAGGAGCTACCTCTGCATGTCTGTGTTGGCATCTCATTTTGATTTGCTTACATTGACATTCAAGGTGGGAATACAGAGCTTTAAGCTGTTGTTGGGATTGTCTGCTAGAATGAGAAAATGTGTAGATGTTTTGGCCTGCATGTCTGATCAGTTCTGCTCCCAGTCAGTGTTTCTGGATGATCAAGAGATCCAGTATTATCATTATGCTGGTGTGTTGCAGCTCTGTTGGAGGCATTAGGATTCTTTTCCCTTCTGGAAGGGCAGTAGCTTTAGAGAGGATCTGTAGCCAGCACAGCATCTGTATGCACAGGAGAGGTAAAGCTGAGCTGCAAAATCTGTCAGCAGAGAGAGGTGTTATGGTTTCCATGGTGGTGAGTGCAGGGAGGAATGCTGAGTTGTTTACATTCTTTTGATGTGCAGCCTGCTTACATTTCTGGTGTACTCCCCTTATCAATCAAGTGCTAAATTCCTGTGGTGAATCATGTATGGACTAGACTGAGTCTGTGGTTATTTTATACTCAGGTGCTGATAAGAGTGTCTTTCTGTTTGTGTCAGCTTCTGCTCTATAAACAACCTCACTGACACTTTTCTCCAGTACTCTAGGTAACAAGTGAAGGCTTTTTAAGGATTATACTGTTAAACTGAAATTAACCTTCAAAGTGATTTAGCAGTGAGGTTAATGTACCAACATTTTACACAAAATGGCTTGCAATGCTTACTAATTTTCCATCATAGATCAGAGAGTTCAGGAAACTGTAACTGCTTATTTTGGGATTTAAACTGGTCTCTGAGATAAAACTGTATGTCACCAATCTTTGTATGTCTGTAGTGCAAATATCTACGTATAAACTCACCATCTCATTTACTTCTATCAGGAAAAATTAGGTGCTTTAAAGTAGGTGTGATGCCTTGTGCTCTAGAAATGCCTGGCTGTCTCCTCTGACTAGATAGGAAATCCAGATGATGAACCCAGTCTAAACTGCTCCTGTCAAAATCTGGCAAAATGACCATGTCTGTCTGGGATTAGAGGTGCAACTGTCTAGGGGTAGGGTTTTTCAAAGCTCCAAAATGTGTTACTCTGGAGGAGTTTAATGGTGGTCACTGGGAAGGAGAGGAAACATTTCTATGGACTATATGTGTACTACAGTATAGTAGTTCTCCCACTGTTATTATAGAGCATTTCATCCACCAATTGAATATATTCTCCAATATGTTCTCCAACAAAAGAAATAAAAATAAATTATGGCCATCTTGAATAACAGAAGAGCCTTTAAGACAATAGTGATCTTTCATTCTGCTTTCAGTCAGACCTCAAAAATTGGCCTTTCCAGTTGATGGTCTGTTTGACACTGCTGGTTTGTATGACACAATCTTGAGAGAGGGAAAGAAAGATTAACAGAGTTAATCTTATGTTTTTCTTGTGTTAAATCTGAGCTGACATTGTCATGTTTTGCATGCAAAATCTCTTGGAAGAAAAATAAAATTCATGGTTTCTCAGCCAAATGCTTGTCTGGCCTTTGGTGCAAGAAGTAGGAGAAATTTTCAAAAAGACAGTTTGGATCACACCCCACTGAGATATGTAAGATAACCCTGGTCATGATATTACCTAATGTAGACTTGTACTGCTTTTGACATTTGAAACAGCATGATTTGGCTTTTAAAACACATTAATAAAGTAGAATTTTTTTGTAGCAATGTATTTATTGATCTTTAAGATGGATACCAGCATTTAATGTGGAATATTATCACTTATCTCCACATCCTTTCCTAACTCAAGAAGTTTTATAGCTGTCCCGAGCAAAAAATAAACAGAAAAAAAGCAAAATTATATTTGTATTCTTCTAGAAAACTGCCTGCAAAAGGTTCCAGTGAATAGTGAGTCTAAACTATTCAGATTCTTAACAATTTTAAAAAAAAGTTGCTATTTGCATAACAACAACATTATTATCTAGAATAAGATGTAGATTGGACAGAACTTCTTCAAATTATCATGCATAAAAGGCAAGAAAATCTTCTCAAGTTGTTTCCTTTTTCAGAAGTATTTACGTAATACCACTTTATTTTTCAGAATTTAAGCAGACTTCAAATTTTCAAAAAAGCTAAGGGGAATTTATGAGAGTACTCACATTAATTGAGAAACATATTTCTGTAGATGTCAACATTAATCTTTGTCAATACATACAGACACCAGGATTCATGTGAACCCTTTTTGTTGTTGATTGCACAGCTCTGTATCTGGTGATATAGCCAAAATTAGTGCATATTGCAAATCTAGATCTTTTCAGCCAAACATTAATTTTGTCCATAAATTCCATGAAGTGTCAATTGGTGCACAGATATATTAGATGCAAAAAAATCCATTTCACTACAGATTTAACAGAAATAATGTCATTTCTTCCTGGAAAAATGCATATACATATATTTGGTATTTGTCTAAGAACCAGTTCATTTATTCAGGGTTTTGAAACTGCAATTCTATTAAGAGGTTTCATGATAGTAATTAAGTTTTATGACTCATTGTAGATACACAATCAACAGCCACAATATATATTTGGGTTTGCAATCTTTTGCATGTTATTTTGGCTGTAAAAACTGAATTCAGCTTCATAAAGAAACTATAGGTCTGTAATAGGAACAATCCATGCAGGAGGAACAAATGTGTTTTGGACTAAACTGGAATAACTCCATTAAGACATTGTGGGCTGAAAAGATGTGTGTTAAGGAGTTACATATTCCTTCCTTGTATGGTACAACTATTTTTCCAAGTTTAGCAATGTACAGCAAAGCATAATTCCTCATCTCAGAAGAAGACTGAATAATAAGCAAAAAATCCAAACCCAACCAAACCAAAAGCAAAAAAAAATATGCCAAACTCACCCAAATTACTTACCTCTCTTCCATTCATTTTCTAAAGAGCTGAAATGAGCTAATGGCTTATATGGTTACTGGCACACACATGTAGCAAACTAGCTACAATAAAGCATGGAAGGAGGGAAAATACAGGAAGTAGTCAGGGATAATACACTCCATGAATAATTCCAGAGTTTAATTTAAGCTGAAATATATAGATATACATATATAATCCACATACACACATACATGCTCTGAGGATTTTATTACTTGACCATGTGGTTTCATTCTTGGTGGCCTCGTATACTTAGCAGGAATAAGGAGACTTCCTGGAGAACAGCAATGGAACTGTAGTCCCTCTCATTAGCAGTACATGGAGTGAGAGCTGTTCAGCATTTGAAGTGCAAAAGATGTGTTGCTCTGCTCCCTTCCTTTTTTGTTACCTGAATAGCTGTGCAGGTTGAGCCCAAAAATATTTACAGAAGAAACAGAGTCAAATCCTTTCCCAACACTATAGCTCTATAAAATATTCCTATTTCACTTTCACTGGCATTGTTCCCCAATGCTCTTCCTTAAACATTACTGTAAGCCATGTCATGTCATTCATGAACTATGACAGAAGTACCACAAAAAGCTATTGGGAGGGGTGAGACACTGGAACAGGTTGCACAGAGAAACTGTGGATCTACAATCCCTGGAAGTGTTCAAGGTTAGGTTGGATGGAGCTTCCACCTGATCTAGTGGAAGGTGTTCCTACCCATGGCAGGGTAGGAACCTATGGGTTGGAACTAGATGATCTTCAAGGTCCCCTCTAACTCAAAACATTTTATGATCTTCTGATTTGCAACGTTTTCGTTTTTGTAACTATGTTCTGTGTGATTCTGTTTGGGAAGAGGGAGTTTATACAGTCAGCTTCTTTAAAACAATTTTCCTTTTTTCCCCCCTCTAGTTTCACTTTCTCTCTCTGTCTTTCCATGATTCTTTAAAGCTACTGCATATAAAATATGCATCTTTTTTATTCTAGAAGAATTTTCCTGAGAGGAAGGGACTGATATTATCTCTAATACACTTATTACAAAGCAGGTTTCAATTCTTGCAGTTCACTTTCCAGCTGTGTAAGCATTGGCTATTGACTGCTTAAACACAATTTCATTTATTTCCTGGTATATCTCACTGGAAGAGTGCTTAATATAATTTCTAACAGTGTGAAATTTAACAACAGTGAAATTTCCTGCCCTGAAATTTGCTGGTGCTAGAAGAAAACACAATGTGTAACACTGCTGCACTCCAACATTTGCATTTGTTAGTTACAACATCATGCAGAACTTGGAGTTTCCTTCAACAGAATAAGCCTAACTTATTTAGTATGACTAGGAGGGGAGCTGTTAGAATAAGACAAGAGCAGTACAAGCATGTGAAATTCTATTTGTCTATGACACAGCCCAAGGGGCTCTGAGCTGCCTAACAGGAATCCATTGTCTGCCAGTCTACAATATGAAGAGCTAGAGATCCCTGAAGAAATTTTTATGAATGGCAATTGGATTGCCATGGCTTAGTAGTCTATCATTAATTATATAATCACACTTGATTAAAATCCCTACAATAGCAGTTTGCACTTGTTCTGGTCTTTTTGATGAACTGAAAAAGAAATAACAGAAAATCTTGCCGTGCATTAGTAATTGTTAAATTGCATTAAGGATTAGTACTGCAACTCACAGTAACCAATCTCTTATTCTGGTACAATGCTAGAAAATATCACAGTTTCATATAATGTAAGGGGTTGGAATGGACCTTAAAGATCATCTAGTCCCACTCCCACCTTCCATGGACACCTCCAACTAGATCAGGCTGCTCAAGGCTTTATCCAAGCAGTGTTAAGCTTTGTGTTTTGACCTTAACGCCTTCTGCTGAAGTTAGCCCCTGATTTGGAAAGAACTTCTTAATGGTTTTAATAGAGAGTTATTTCCAGTCTAATTGCCACATTTTCTCTTAAAAATAACAAGCATTTTGGGGGGAAAGAAAAATTTAGTTTGCTCCTGGCTCTGATGTGAATTTTTTTTCCCATACATTTTGTGTCCCATATAAAGGTCGAGGGCAATGGCAGCTTCTGAGTGATGATATCCACAGCATTTCAGTGTACTTCACCTGCTTAGAGATGCTCTGTGCAAACTTCTGTCCATGACAAATCTCAAAGTCCTTGGGTAGGGGAATGAGCTGTATCAGTGTGAGGTCAAATGGCATGTTATCAGGGCAATGATGTCTTTAAGGGCTGCAGGTGTAGTTGTAGCCATGAATGCTGGCAAATGATAACACCTTTAAACACATCTCTGATCTCTGACCCTGCTGCTCAATGACAGCACAGTTCAAGGACCCAGGAACATTTACAGAATGGTGTCATGGTTTAACCCCAGCAGCAACCAAGAACCAGCAGCCTCTCACTCACTGCCCCACCAACGGGATGGGGGAGAGAATCAGAAGGGTAAAAGCTACAAAAACTCATGGGTTGAGATAAAGACAGTTTAATAGAGAAAGCAAAAGCTGCACACACAAGCAAAGCAAAACAAGGAATGAATTCACTGCTTCCCACAGACAGGAGGTGTTCAGCATCTCCAGGAGAGCAGGGCCCATCACGCGTAACGGTTCCTTGGGAAGACAAACACCATCACTCCAGATGTCCCCCCTTCCTCCTTCTTCCTCCCACCTTATACACTGAGCATGATGTGCTATGGTATGGAATATCCCTTGGGTCAGTTTGGGTCACCTGTCCCAGCTGTGTCTCCTCCCAATCTCCCATGCATCCCCAACTCCCTTGCCAGTGTGGCAGGATGGAAAGCAGCAAAGGCCTTGGCTCTGTGTGAGCTCTGCTCAGCAAGAACAAAAACATCTCTGCATTATCAACTCTGTGTTCTGCACAAAACCCAAACATAGCCCCATACTAGCCTCTGTGAAGAAAGTTAACTCTACCCCAGCTCAAACCAGCACAAATGGACAAAGCAAGGTGGCCTGAGTGGACACAATGCTGAGCCCTACAGAGATGTGCTGCCCACCCAGCCACAGAATCACTTCTAGCCCCTGTCTATGACACTGACAGAGACATAGCACTGAAAGCATTGCCATGGATTGGGACAGGCCTAGGATCCTCTCTCACTGCCACAATTATTTCTGCAGCAGGCAACATTCGGGTGAAGGGGAATGGAGAAGCAGGAAAGAAAAATTCTTTCTATTAAAAAAGTGGTATTTAGTGCTGTTTTAGCAAGATGCAAGAGACAAAGAAAAGCCAATAACCTTACTCAATTAGTGGGTAAGGCTCTTCTGGGTATTTGGGGCTGTGTTGATGGCCAGGCCTGAAAGCTCTCTTCTCTGATGGAAGCAGCCTTTGACTGTTTTGTGCTACTAAAAATTATAAACAACCTTCTCTAGCTCTGAGGTTATGAGGCAGAGCTCATATGTGAAAAGTTAAATGCAATGTCTCAAGGATTGAGGGGTGACCATATTCAAGCCACTACAAAGGAATGTTCCTCTAGTCCCAAGGTGTTTAGCTTGGCCCTTGGTCATGTTTTGGGACAGCAGATGACACATGGTAAGGATCATCCTGATTATATGGTTATATGGTTATATAGATGATTGTGTCATCAAGGCCTTGGTATATGTAGCTTACTAATATAGACATATCCTTTAAAAACTTGTCTTCTATTCACATAAGTATAGACATGTGAGCTAATCCATGAGAGGAAGTCAATTACTACCAACAATCCTGTAACCAGGAAAATGTGTTTGAGATAATCCCTGTGCACTGAAAAGTTCAGGGAAGGACTTTGCCTTGCAAAAATGGAATGCATCTCAGTTGTCATAATCTAATTACATATTTATTTGACTAATATTTATTAGCATTAATGTATTGGAGACATAATGGTCAAAAAAAGAAAGACTTATATGTCTCACATCAGTAAATACTATCAATGTTTAGAGACATAATGGTCAAAAAAAGAAAGACTAATATGTCTCACATCAGTAAATGCTATCAATGTTCAGTGTTTCACTCCAATGTTATATTCTGAAGCATGTACAAAGAAACATAAATAAATAAGGGAGAGTTGATTCTCTATGAGATTCCTGCTTGTATCACAGGGAAAATGATTTTAATAATGTTAACATTTCAAGAAAACACCCCAAAATGTACTCTCTCTGTTTGCAATCTATCAGGCTCCATTCATTTGGCCAGAGCCAAATACAAAGAAGAAAATCAGTTTGCTGTTGAATTCCATTTAATGCCTTATGTCAGTGATTTGTAAAACTGTCCCTTCCTGACTTGGAGATAAGTGGAATAGTGATGAATTCACCTTCAGGCAAGCTGCTTTTTCGAGCAGACCTGTCAGGAGACAGAGAGACAGTTCAGAGTAATTCATTCTTGTGCTGTGTCTCAAGCAACTAGTGAAGGTATATGGCAGATCTGAAACACAAAGAACATTAACACACTGTAAAAACACCCCCAAAACCAAGCACAAAGCCCAGCTGCATATAAAACCCACCAAAAAACCAAACCCAAGACATGCATCACATTTCTCATTTGTAGAGGAGTACAAACTCCAGGATCAGCATAGGAAGCAGAATTCAGGACAAAAGGGACCAGGCCTAGAAAGTGCTTTTATGAGAACACACAATCCAGAGTATAGTGTAGAACTGGGTTTAATTCATTCTCTGTACTTTTACAAAATGCCTACTCAAGAAAGCAATTTCTGAGGCATCAAGTGCACAGGAACTACAAATGTAGAGATTGCCAGTTGGAAAAACATCTCAATAAGAACAACTAGAAACATGCAGAATCAGCTTGCAGCAGTGTACTACAACTAAGCAATTCAACGACCAAATAATTTTTCCCCTGAGAGCAAAATGCCTTTAATCAGTATCTAAACTGAATTTAGAGATTCCAATGGAGCAAGGACTTCCAGATAATTGAGTCAGTAGGACCAGTATCATGGTCTAAATCACAGAAATATTTATAGCACCACAGCCTTTTTCTGCTTCAGAGAAATGCAATGGGGTATTCTTTCTAATTTTTGAAAGAAATGTTAGATTTATAGCAGAAAAGTGAGAGGATAATGTTAACTTTTTTGGGTTTAGATTTATGGGAAAATATTAAATGGCTTCAATGAATGCAGTCCACTTCACAAAGAAAGATACTTTCTCTCTAATAATTCCTGTGAGATGAATCACCCAGTGTTACAGTACTTGGGTCTTATTTAATGGTAGAGAGAAAAATCTAAAGTTTTTAAAGCATAATTTGCTATCTATGCCTGTTCTTATTAGAAGGGCAAACAACAGGGTAGGAAAAAATGTGCTCTTCTGTCTGATGAATCACCATCTCTCCTTGTCACAGTTTAGGAATGCTAGCTTCACTTTTGAAATGGAAATGATGTACAAAGCCTTCTCTGTTAGCAGAACATTAAGAACTCTTTGTTTACAACTCAATGCCAACTATGGCTGAATGACCTGAGCATATGCAGGAGCAAGGTGCTGCTGGCCAAGGAAGAAGCCTTTTGGTAAAATATTAATGATACACTGTGGAGCATCCTGGCTGACTCTCAAACTAACTGTGTTTCTGCCTACTGTAATTCTTTTTCGTCGAGAATGTCGGTAGCAACTAGCATGATGGGGCAAATCCCCTGACAAACAAACAAACCAAAATTAAATATACAAGCTATAGTCTGGAGAAGTAGAAGTGAACAGAAGGATACATGAAGTTTTTGCTATGTCTATAGTATGTGGGTAGAACTGATGAAGAATTGGGACAGATGACAGTGTGGGACTGGTCATGGAATCAGCATTTCCAGGAGAACAACATGGATCTGGTTTTGATCTGGGCTGAGCTTTTCTCAGCTTTAATACAGGACTGCAATAGATTCAAATAATTAATCTCTTTGTGCTTCATAGAATCCATCTCCTTCTGGCACTTTCTGCTCAGTTGCAAACAATTGAAATTAGAATGTCCATGGAAAATGCTTGGGAAACTTCTCTTCTGAGATAAAAAATGAGATCTATTTTCTCTGTAATTTGAGCCCAGTATTCCCAGCTTGGTAATCAGGTACGTTATGGACCCTAAAGGCTCTAGAAATGACTGTACATAGAACTTGTGTTAGAAAGAAAGAAGAAAGAGGAAAAATGCCAGTGATGCTTAGAATATGAAAAATTGGGAAGAAAATGGCCTAGTACAGTGTCAGCATTTAACAGAGAAAATAAGCATCACCAGTTGATTAGAACAGTTCTAAGATCATCTTTATTTTTGCCATCAAATTTCTTCTTTTGATTGCATACATGACTGCATTGTAAATAAGAGGCTCCCAAATTGCTTTGAATTTCAGAATTCATAAAGCACAAAATTAAGAATAGCAAAGAGCAATTAAAGAAGCAAAAATATTTTTGCAAGCACAAAAAATGTAAGAAATAATTTATTTCCAATTCATCTTAATTTTATTTCTAATATACAAGAACAGCATCAGGCTCAATATTTTGATGAAAACAATACCTTCATTCCCAGTATTCAAGTCCAGCTAAAATTATATGGAGTGCTGTTTCAAAATTAAGAATAGCAAAGAGCAATTAAAGAAGCAAAAATATTTTTGCAAGCACAAAAAATGTAAGAAATAATTTATTTCCAATTCATCTTAATTTTATTTCTAATATACAAGAACAGCATCAGGCTCAATATTTTGATGAAAACAATACCTTCATTCCCAGTATTCAAGTCCAGCTAAAATTATATGGAGTGCTGTTTCAGCATTTCATTCAAGTCCAGCTAAAATTATATGGAGAGTTGTTACAGCATTTCTACTCATTTTATGTTAAACAGTTAAAACAAGTAGAGGAAAACCAGCAAAAACAACAACAGCAAGAGCAGAGAAGTAACCTAGGGCTGCCCTGTAGTGCAGATTGCAGTAAAGCACAGGTGCTGGTTGACCAGTCTATGGGAGGGAACAAGAAAGGACCTGGAATCCAGAATGGTTTCCTGATGGGGGGAAAAAAAAAAGGCATTATTTAAACAAAAAATATCTTGTGCAATTAAAAAAAAATCCTGGTTTGGACTTTCACTAAAGCTAAGCTGGTGAAGATTTGAGGATACTTCAGCAGCAGAAAGAGGGAAGTTGTAGGGTCCTGCCCTGGCTCAGGAAATCAGAGCCATTGTGGAGAGTCTCCAGGAGGAGCCCAAAACTGAGCCAGAGAGAATTCAGAGGAGCTTGCTTAGGGGTTGATACAGATGGATCTTGAAAAATCTCCACAGATGTAGATCACCTAAACCAAAGATCATTGTATTCAAGAATAATATTAAGAGTGAACATCACACTCTGCTTGCTGATAGGAAGCAGAGCTTGATGGATATTTTGGATTGCTCATAGTGGCATTCTTAAATCCTTCTAAATTTGATTTCAAAATACTTGAGAACTTGGTGAAAATATTACAACAGGATGCAATGTTGATCATCCTGGAAACTCATAAAAACCATTATAGAAACATACATAGAGGGAAGTAGGAGAGTAACAATCACCTTTTAAACTTTTAAATTACTTCAAACACCCAAAGGAAACCTATCATAAGTGAAACCAGGAGAGTTTACTAAGGAAAAATAAATACAGAAAAGAACAAAATGCTAATTAGGTCAAATCTCAAGAGAGTTTTAATTAACCAGAGAAAACAAAACGATTGTTCTATAATGGTCATTATCTGTGAGACAAAGAGTTTTCTGAAGGAAGTAAAGGTACCAAGGGATGGTATCAGCAAGTCTAAAAGGTCTTTAAATTTTAGTATTCACAGAAAGACAATCCATCTACACTTCTTATATCTCTCAGAGAGGGTGATAGAAAGTGTTTGTGTCATTTCTGTTGGCTTTTCAAGTAATTAGGTACACTCAGTAGCTGAACTTTTCATTTATACAGAAGTTGCTATGACAGGAAGTAAAGAGGAAGAAAAAGAATTGTAGAATTTTTCTTCCCATTTTTAAAAATAACTTTTAAAAAAAGATTTTTCTCATGCATCTTCTTGGAAATCCAGAGATCTGATGGAAAAGCTATTTTTTTTTCTCACCCTAACCAGATAAGCTTCCTAATGTCATACAAGGTAGAAAGAAAACTGTCTATACACAAAGGTCTTTCAGAGAGTAAGCAACATCAAGTTTGTGAATTCCACAGCACTTAATGTCATTTTCAGTACTGTTGTTAAAGGTCCAATGTGAGGTGCAGATGAGATCAGGGACTATCTTCTTCCCAGAACTGTAAATGGCCCTTAAGATTGTCTTTTCTGAAGACATTGGAAGGAGTGCTGTATTTGAGGTGAGCTTATTTTCAGCAGCTGTAACTTGATTTCTTGCCATTACATGCTGCCTATAAACAGAAGAAAGAATTTTTTTAGGAGCAATCCCTTTTATAAAGCTGACTCACAGAAATACTGCAGTCTATTCATATGTTGGCTCATTTTCCCCTCACACACCTGAGCAAATTGCTTCCTTATCTCACAGGGTGTAATGTTTTAGTCTGTAGTTAACAGAAAAACTGATTGGAGTTTTGTATAAAAGAGTAACTCTGGAATAAATGTAATTCAATCCATTATTACGTTTGTGGAATCCTGCAGTAATGAATGAAAATTTAAAATGTGATATTTCGAACTGCAATTAATATTATTTTTTTTCTGAGTAATTGATTTTACTAGCATTAAAGAGTGGAGAATAAGCTATCCTGATGTGCAGATCATTATATGAAAGGGTGTATTTCAATTATCGTCTTAAATATATGTTTACATGTGCTAAATCATCAAGTATTATTGGATTTTTCCTTTAAAAACTAAGCCATTGTAAAACAAACCTCAAAACCCAACAGCTTAATCTAATATACAAAAACATTTCTCTTCCCTGCAAGGGAAAGACAGCAGCAGCTGAATTTAATTCTGATATATCCAGTACTTTCCTTTTTGACCTTTAGTTCCAAATCTGTTTCTCTGTATGAATTAAGAGGGGAAGAGGATGGGAGAGGGAGATGAATGGAAAAATGAAAATGACATGCTGTCTTTCATTTGAAAGAAATTTCAGACTGAAAAATGGAAATCATTCCAAAATTTTTTGATAGATGGAATTAAGTCCTAAAAAAAAAAAAAAAAAAGTTTTTCTTAATGCAACTAGACACAACTCTGCTGTGCTTTTACTGGTTTTGTTTATAGGGACAGATTATCTGGCATCAGTGTAGAGTGAATAAAATTTGTCCCAGAGTTAGCTGGCCAGGAAAAACTACAACTTGAGAGATCCCAGTTAGACACACAGATGGTATCTGTGATTTGGGGAGTGGAACAGTGTGTTGGGGAGGACAAAGAGAAGGAGTGGCTGGGACAAGGCATCTTGCCCAGTCCTGCTATTTTGGGAATGCTGGAGCCAAGCAAATCTTTTAGGAGGAGCTCTGCTCCTTTGTACAAAAGTGATAAACAGTGTACTCTGATCCAAACCCCTTATTTCCTTTTAACTCAAAAAAATAACCAAAAGTCTTAAGCCCCACACAGCTGATTTTCCTGTGGAGTGTGGTTCATGCACACAGCATATGTATGCAGTTGTAAATGCAAAAGGATTCCACTCTTTTAGAATGGAAAATACCAATTTAAAAATGAGAAAAATAAAAAAAGTTCTGAGGTGTGTTCATTGTCCTGTGTATGTATGGTGGTGATGTTAGATAATAACTGGTAAACCACCAAAGTTTCTATCTAAAAGGAAGCATATATGAAGTAAGACCAAGGTAATGCTGTGCTAGAAAGAAGAGCAATTTATTTCCTGGCCTTTATATGCTTTACATTCCACCTCTTGATCTTACACTCACACTAGTTTTGTTTGTACTTTCTTTGAATTTAATTTTCTTGGTGCTTTTAAGGGAATTGGAGGCATGAAAGGTGAAGTAGCTTTAACAGCTTACTGTATAAGGAACACATCAGTTATTTTTTGTGAATGAAATTTATCCATTATATATTACAGTGAAAGATGATTCACAGTCCTTCACTGTGGAAATCTGGGTGTAAATCCAGAGTATATCCAAAGGTATAACGGGACTAAGCATTGGAGATTATTGTTAAATGAAAAAAAAATTGTACTGTAGCAAAAAAAAAAAATGTACCTTTCATTTCCCTTCCAGTTCTTATCAAAATTATACCAACGATTATATTAGCAAGTTCTTTGTTTCATTAAATCCCTGTAAGTTTCTTTTCTAAGGAAAAAAATGTGGGTTTCATTTGTGCATAGGGCTTGAAATAGTTGCAACTTACATAAACACTAAACTGATTTTCTTTTCATCATACAAGATTGTTTTACATCTCACCTGAGATTTACAGACCAAAATAAATGTGCAATCCCTAAATTTATTTTCAGTAAGTCCAAACATTTCAACACTGAAGTCTAAAAGCACTACATCTTAGAACATTTTAAGAAAATTAAATAATACCATATAGACACCAAACTTAGAAATTTTTATTCAAAATTGATTAATTAAACTTGTGCAAATCTGACCCTGAGGAGAAAAAATGGAAGTAAAGGCATAACAATGACCACTAGCCTTGTGTGGAGTGTCCCAGATTATAAGATAAACATTAGAAAAGGGAGGAAGCAGGATGTTTTCAGCATTTTTGGGGTGAGCTTCCAATCCTGCACAGCAATAGTTTCTTGCAATGTTTGAAATTCAAAATAGTGATAATGAGGCTTGAATTACATATTTTTATTATCACACATTTTGCACAGTCATATTATTGGCGAGTGATAAAGTAAAGAAAAGCAGTGTACAGGTTTTTAAACATATGGCAATACACTTTTTTGGCCTTTCTGCTTTGTTTCAGGAAGTTATTTTAGGATTTGACTGTGCTACTTAGCCTCATTTCTTAATGCATTACAGACATGTTAACTGTACTGCTTGCAGATAGTGAGTTCATGAAAGTAGACAGTCAAGAAGAGTAAAGAAATTTTATAAAGAAAAACACCTGCTATAAGTTAACAGGATGCTATACTTCACTTTTCATAATGCTAACAGATTTACTATTAATTTCATTGAAAACATTGATGAATTAACGTTTTTAGCTTTTTAAAGGAAAAAAACCAGATGTAATACATGCACTCTTTAATACCTAAAAAATGTGTATTTCTCCCCTGAAATTTTCATGTTCAATATCTTATTAACTGTCAGAACAACCTGTGATAGCATAAGAATTTTAGCTTCTCTGAGTCATGCACAGTGGGAATGATTTCTGTATTAAGCCACATTGCACAAGATAATGTGTGAATTTCTTTGAGAAGATCTTATTCCTTGTGGCCTAAACAGATGTGCTAAAATCAGCAGAATTTATTGTGACACAGATGGAAAGTTGAATACAAGACATCTATTCTCACCTGAGTGTTTATAATAGGAGTCCCTGATTTTTCTTAACAGATCAGACAAAGCTGTAAGAAAGTTTGGATATCATGAATATTCATGAAAGAATAAATGTCATCATCAGAGTGCTGGTAATGAGCCACTCAATATCTGTACATGATTGTACAGTTTATTAGAAGTCTTTAAAAATTCTTTTTTTGCTTATTATGGGTTGTTGCTTGGAGTATACTATGATATACTTAAGCTAATAAGAAAGACTAGAAGAATTTTGAGAATTCTTTGATATTTAGCAATATAAATAGACTTTCAACCTCTGAAATTGTGAAAAAAATCTCACCCCTAAACAAAGAGTCAAATCAGTGCTTATACAATCACCAATATTTCCTTCCTAAATCAGTTTTCTAGGTAACTACTAGATCACAATAGAACTAACTTACAATGTGGAAGGGAACAGCAACCTGTAGCATCTCCAGGTTAAAATTTGTGACAAGAGTTTCTGTACCAGGGGTAGTGTACTGCAATATGCACTGATCAGTGAAACACAAAAATTAATGAGTTACATTTTTAGATTTTTTGGTTTTGTTGTCTTTATTCATTTTGGTTTAGACTTTTTCTCCTGCCTGAAATAATTTTTTTCTAATTGTTGCACAGTATGAAGTTGCATCCTATTCCACTGAGTAACACATTATTTCAAATTTAGGGACTGTGCTTTAAATGTTGATGGAAAATGTAGAGCCACAATAGAGGGGAAAAAGTGGAGAAAGTTTATGGTTTAATGAATGAAAAGTAGAGTCATCATGGGGTTCATCTCACCTACCTTTGTATAAAATTCACATGCCTGGGAATTACTAACTCATGAGCTTAAAAATAAAGAAACAAGCAAATAAATAGAAAGTGAGGTGATCTCCATAAGGTGTTTTACTACAGATGAGTGAAAAGCAGCAAACCAGTGCTGCATGTGTGCACTCATGTATGTAACTCCTGTGCAAGCTGAGAAGTCTAAGCACTGAAGTCTCCTAAACAGGTACTGATCCTGAAAACCAAGACAACTTCAGCACACTCACTATTGAAAGAAAGGTTTTTAGAAAGTTGATAGTTAATTCTCACATCTTACTTGACACCTCCATGTGTAAGCTCCTCATCTTTTAAGTTCAGGATTCTTACTTTGGTTGAATAAACTGAGATTTATTTAAAAAGCCCAACCTTTACTGCAGGGGTTGTTCATTTCTGTAATAGGATGTGAAACATGTATTGTTGCTGGTCAATAGTTTTCTGATTGCAGGGCTAGAAAATGGGCCCACCTGACTGTGTAACATAAATGATAGGCAAATCTGGTTCAAGCTGAGGCTAAGGAAATTTAGAGCAATTCTATGCTCAGTTGTTTGGCTTCAGTTTCTATCAATTCGATTAGGAATGGCAATTTGAAGCTGGATGAAGAGAGTAGTTGCTCTCAGAAATGCATGAATATAGTCACACATATTAAAAAACAGCAGGAAAAAGTATTATTTGTTCTTCTGAAGATTTGTCAGTAATAGTTTTACCAAGATGTAATGCTGATAGACCTTCCTGAAACATGCTGAGCACACAGACTATGAACTAGAAGCTTACTTTATTGATTTTTAAAGTGTTGAGCCAAAAATGAGGGCTGAACACAGGTGATCAACTAAAATGCATAGCACTGACAAGCTGACCTAACTGCACTTCTCAAAGTTGGGGCAGATAGACACTTTGCAGGACAGAAATACAATAAGAAATAGCTGAGATGCAATCCCAGTGAGAAAGATTTTGGCTTTGTTTTCAAAACTCATACACAGTCAAAACAGTACTTTCTGCTTTCTAGCTTTTGCTGGAGAAAATGGACAGAATCATAGCATTTATGGAATTGGACGAAGTCTTTGCTCCCATGGGTGTGACTTTATCTTTTACCACATAATGATGAGAGCTGTGTGATAATATTTGCATTCAGAGCAAAGCTGGCATATTTTTTGGCTTTCCTCCAGTTCCACTTAGGCTCGAAATTCTGGAATGTTGGCAGACATATTTTTGTGTTCATTCTCAGTCATTGAAAGCAGTTCTTTCAATTTCTGTTTTTCTTGAGGTTTTTTGTCCCATTCAAAGTGACTGCCATGAGTTTGGATGGAATCATGCAAGGCACAAGCATTTCAGTAGTAAAACAAAGAGGGGACTGGAGTCCCTATGGCTTTCTAGTGGAAGTTATGCTTGCATGTCTGCCCAACTTCTCTATTTGAACCAATGGTTTAACAAAAATCCAAAGGTCACTTTTTTATGTTTTATTTCACTAGTGATTGGGAGCGTTACAACACTTACCTGTTTACTTGCTTTGGATAACCTGCCCCAAAAAGTCTGCTCAAAAGTGCAGAGGAAGAGATGTCTTTGATCAGAGTGAGGTGAGCCTGCAGATCATCACCCCATGGGGTCAGATCCTCACCATGGCCACACTGGACATGGGTCTGGTAGTTTCTTTAAGGCACAGTGAGCAAGATTTGCAAGATTCCATCCTGTCTTTTTCTGTGCCTAAATAAAGTTGAGAGGAGGTGGAAAGAAACAGTCTTGTCCTCATTTACCATGTTTTGAGCACTGGGTAACTGATTTCAGTGAGCAGTAAGTACCTTCAGTGGTGGGCTACTGGGTCTTCCCTCTGTCCTCTGACAAAAAGAACTTTTGAGAACTATTTTCAGGCTACCCAAGGACCTGATCTAGTTAGAGTTAGATAGAGTGTCATTTTGTTTATTTTCCTCTTTGTTTTTAATCAACTGAGTGCCTTCTCCATGCTTTGTAGGTGTAAAAGATGTTGGTCAGGGACCAACCCTAAAAGCACACACTTCAATTTAGGTGCAGGTGACACCATGCAACACCCCTGAACTTACACTAGCAGATGCAGACAGTAGTGAAGATCTTAACAGGCTGCTTTTCTGAAGGACACTATCACAAATTTGTAAGCACTTTCTCTCTGCATGTTCAAGAAGCCTATAATGAGCAGACATTGCCTGAAGACTTAAATGCAATCTATTTCCATAAAATTATATCTGTCATATGATAGACCTAGCAATTAAATAATTGGAGTTGGAAATCTAGAGCTTTATTGCACATAAAATTAGAAATAAAATGCAGCATTCAGTAATAAAAGTGAATATCGAGAACTGTCATCCAGACTCAGAGACCACTATGTAAAAATGTAATTCTGGACTCCTAAGGTTTCTTCCACACTTGTCTCCTCTTTGACATGTGTTGCCACTCACAATAGTCTCTGGCACATGCTACTGTTTGTGCTTTCACTATTGTTAAAATGACCAAAGCTGACAAAAAAATTGCAGTCAGAATGAATAACAAGAGCCCTATATATCCCTGTCTTATTTATTTCAACCAAGAGATGTAGGTGCATATAACCACTGTGTACACATATTTAGAACTTCAGGTGAGCAAGGAATTATTAAGGGTGGCTCTAAACCACAAGGAATAATATACATTAAAAAAAAACTTATGAAAGAAGCTGTGAACTGAAGAGCAGATCAACATCTTGGTGATAAAACCTTATGGAATCCTTCCCCTTCAGAAATGTACTATATTAACAAGAGTGGAAGGATTCTGTGTGGACACTAGAAGTCATACATGTCATAGAATATGAGATAGGTGGATTAGTCTTAATGCCTCCCCATTGTTAAACTTTGAAATAGTTTATTAATATAGAAGAGGGACACTATACTTTTCCTTCAATGTATGGTGTTTTTTTGAAATCCAAGATACATAAAACGTTATAAATATTTCTATTTTCAAAGTGTGTTAATAGAGTAGCTGATTCTTACCTTTTCATCTCTAGTTTTTCTTTCTGTGAATCATGTATACCATAGAACAAATACCATTTTATGAAATATATATATAAGTACAAAATATTAAAAAGAACATAGAGATGATTAATTTGAAAGAATAGCCCTTTACTCATATTTTTTATATGTATTTTTGAACTTCATATTTAATTCCAAGGCTAACACACAGACAACAAACAAATTTCACCAGATTAAATCGCACTTTCAGTGCTAGAAACTTGTATTGACCTCAACTAAGACTTCAGGAATGTTTTTGCAGATATAAAGTGATGCACAGGAAGTTCCACCTGAACATGAGGAAGAAGTTCTTTACTGTGTGAGTCAGTAAGCACTGGAACAGATTGCCTAGAGAGGCCATGGATTCTCCCTCACTGGAGGCATCCAAGAACAATCTGGATGCAATCCTGAACCATGTGCTTTAGGGTGGCCCTGCTAGAGTGGGGAGGTTAGACCAGATGACACACTGTGGTTCTTTCCAACTTAACTGATTCTGTGATTCTGTGATTGCACTAGGAAAAAAACATTTTAAAGTAATGAGAAAATGCTATCAGCTCTTTGAAATTGTCAGAAACTGAGAATTTTGAAAATAACAGTTGCAAATTTTTTACATTAAAATGTTTATATTTGTTGAATTTGTCTAAATATATTCTTTACAAAAATTTAACTCATATTCAATTCCAAAATTCTGTTCCTTTTGGAGCTGGAGCTGGACTAGACTTTCTGCAGATTGACAGAATGGATCAGGCAGTTTCCATAACCTGCAGCTGCTGTAAATGCAATGACACTGGTCAATGTGTATCAGAAATGTGCTTAGAAGATTTTGCCATCTTTCCAAGTCTTTTCTCTCACTTTTTTCCCCTCCAACATTAGTGCATTCTAGCAGTAAATGTAATTGGTTAATAATATTCCTTAATAATTACCAAGTTGAAAATATGTCCTTAAGAATTTTGCAATTATTTCACACTTTGCTTCCCCTCAATCACGAGAAATGAACCTCATGCTTTGCAAGAAAGAAAAGGGGCTCAATTATCCCTGCATTAATTTTCAAATAATTTTCAACGTCTTATGTATTGAGAAGGGAAAATGTGCTATACATCAAATTATTCAGTAGATGCCAAATGATGCCCCCTTTGCCCCCAGCCCATATGCTGTACAGACTGGGATTAAATAAAGAACAGGGTACTATTGTAGATAGTATATACAATTTTGTTGAATCATCACATCCTTTGTGCTCCTTCTGTTTTTTCATAGATACCTTTTCCTTTCCTCACTGTTAAATGATGAATCTCCCAAAGGCAAAGTCCTCATGAGGTTCTGTGGCCAAATTACTGTTCTCTGTGGGTTGTTGCAGCAGGAGATGTTTGAGGGCAGGGAGACTTCTTTCTCCCCCTTCATAATTATGTATTGAAATTTGTCAGGGTATTAGCCAATTATTTCACATGTTCTCACTTTCCTTTTCTTTCGAAGACTTTCTTGATACCAAATTTAACAGTTTTGTCCTTAGCTGATATGTGTGCAGTGCACATTTTCAGTTCAGGTATTAAAATTTTAAGAGCTCATTAGAGACTCTTTCTTAGCACTGAATTTAGATCTTGCCATTCAGTTATGTGAAGCACATGTGGCCACTGATGATCCTGTGATAGAATAATTATTACACATTTAACAACTTATATAACCTTGTATTCAGCAGTTCAACGTAAGGCCATTTTTATACAATTCAGTATTTTGCTGCAGTTAATACATTAGGTAAGATTATTCTAGTTAAGGAAGCTATAGAGTACCACAAGTCAGCTAAAGTGTACTAGGGATAAATAAAATGGTAAATGACATCAGTGAAATGGTCTATCCACCCTTGCATTCCATTATGACAGATATTTCAGAAGTAGCCTCAGAAAACCTGAAAAGACTTTTGACCCTCTTTCTAGTCCCCCATGAAATTTAGCTAGCAGCTTAAGTAATTCATTATTTTTTATTGGTATGTCGTATGAGTAATTTTAAAGCAGGCAGAAATTTCTCCTTACAAACTGACAACATGGTCTGGGTCAATTACAGAGGTACACTACAGCTTTTAGCAGGACTTTCCCACAATTGTATTGATAAAATGTCCACAGCAAGCTGAAATAATTGAATTTGTAATTGAAAAAAAAATCAAACTAAACCATAGAAGATAAATATACCTTCACAGAGGAAATTGTTTAATGCAAAGACTTTAGAGCAGGGAATATGCTTGATAAATGCAGGAAAGTGAAGAAGAGACAGAAATAGGAGCTTGGAACTGCAGAGAAGAACAGTAAGTAAAATGGCAGCATAAAAATATTTGAATTAATAGAAAGCTTCAATGCTAGTCTCCAGTATGCCCATCACAAGGAAATGTTCCTCACAAGCACTTTGTTGTGAAATACAGAATGAGGATTGAAACAATGCTTTAGTATCAGCAGACCTGCAAATGGCAAGTAAAATCTGAGCATCAGGAAGTATATTCCTTCCTCAAAGCTGCTCTCAGGGTTTTCTGTGTCCCCAAGGTGTGCAACTGTCACATGCATCTGCACAGGAGTGCATCCAGACAGCTGGACAGCATCTGCCCATGCCCAGCTCCAGTGCTTTCTGCACTAATTCCTCACTCCACCTCCCCTTGCACTGAGTACTTCCTCTAGCATGGCTCACACCTGCAGTGGTTTTCTCCTCCTTATTTTAGTCACAGGATTTGATGGTTCAACCCAAGGTGATTTGGATCCAGTACAAGCTCTGTTGTCACTGCACAGAATTTCTCTTCACCCTCAGATCAGGCAACCTACAATAGTATAAATGTGATGCTGAATTTGTCACATAATTCACTCTTGAAGCTCCTGGTCTCAAAGTCCCCTTCCTCTAGTTCAAATATTCACCTCTTTAAAATCAAACATTAGACAGGAAAAATATGAAGGCAGAATGATATGGGATTTGAAGACTAAAACTTGAAACTAGCAATAGTTTCAAGAATTGCATGAAGGTTCCTGGGCCATTTTAAAGCTAATGTCTCGGATCCCTTTCAGTTTCATCTGTTTCAGTGTTTACTAATAGATCAAAACAAGCACAGCTCTGGTCTAATTTAAAAGAGAGGTCATCTGAACTTCAGACCCTGCTGTCTCTAAAATAAGGAGGTAAAATGAAAAGCATGAGAAGTCAATTTCTATTCAGATGAAAACTAAAGTCTGGTTACTTATGAAGCTGAAAGAAACAGTTGACTTCAGGTATTCTTTCCCTTACAGTCATGAGTGATCAAATTAAATTTTACCGATTTAGCCCTTCATGATATTGTCACACACAATAAATGCCTCCATAAAGTAACTGCAATAAGAAAAAAAAATCTTTAACTGCTGTTCTCCACGGCTGAAAATACACAGAATAAGAAGTGAATAGCTTTTATTAGAGTTTCAACTTTGAAAGTCCAGTGACGCCGTGAACTTGGTGATATAAATTAAGTCAGTGAATAAATAAAATATAAAGTCAGTGAAGTTGAAAAGCAGCAGAGTCCTACTAAAAATTATCCAAGCTCTGTCAAATTACACCATTCATATAGCAAGGTAACTCAGCAGAACAGTGTGTGGTATCATTTTTCCCAGTCTACTTGAAATTCATATTTTAACCTAGAGATGTATGAGTGTCTATACATGCTGATAGTTTCTGAATTTCTTGGGAGCTCATATTATTGTTTTCCCTTAAACATGAAATTGAGTAGTTAAGATTTTTGCTTGCTAATATTATCTTAAAATGATCAGAAATCACAATTATGCCTTATAACTTCCTTGTGCATTTTAGTAAGGGGTGTTGAAAGAAGAATTGCTTGTATATATAGTTTGCAATCCTTGGGGGACACCAAGAAGACAAGGCCAGGCTCTTCTCAGTGGTGCAAACCAATAAAACAAGAGGTAATGGGCAGAAACTTGTGCACTGGATGTTCCACCCGAATACGAAGAATTTCTTTACTGTATGACTGATTGTGCACTGGAACAGGTTGCCCAAAGAGGTCCTAGAGAGAGCCATGTGCTCTAGGATGCCCCTGCTTGAGTGGTGAGGTTGGACCAGATGACCTGCTGTGGTCCCTTTCAACTTCACTGATTCTGTGATTTTGTAGACCCTGGCTTTGGTGCAAGTCAGTTCAGTGATTTGATGCAAGGATCATGACAGGCAACATGGCCTGATGAGGGTCTTTGGACCTTAGCTCCCATATCTGCAAAGCACAGTTCTACCCAGATGTTTGAGATGTTGGAAGGCATGTATACACCATTTTTGTATTTTCCAATCCATGATTTCCCTTCTTTAAAGAATGCTGTCATTTTATTTTTTATTTCTATTACTTTACTGATGTGGAAGTAATCTTATTGGTCTAAGTGTATCTACTAATGCAATCTATCAAGCTGTAGAGATTACACTTCAGGGGATGTTTTCAGAATTGCACTGGATCAATAGCACAAGATTGTTTAAGCACACTTGCCTTCTTCCTACCTGCAGCAAATGGTTTGATTATCTCTTCACAGAGATTATGACACGAGGTGCTGACTATGGTTTTAATTTTATTTGATTGATGGATTTAGATTTGAGCTGCACGCTATCTAACTGTGCTTATCCACCCACAGTTCAGTTGCCACATTGATATGCCTTTTTTTGTGTCTGTGTGTCTCATTTGAAGAGTGGAGATGTTATAGTCGAATAATAACTCTCCAGTTTAATATTCTGTTGAGCATCCCCAACTGCAGTTCAGCAAATGCAAAGCTGAGACGTTTGCTCATTACATTTCTGGAAGTTGTTATCTTATTGGTCTTGGAATATGCTAAAAGAAAATAGAAATCACAGAAACCAAATCAAAAATAGCTACTTACATATGAAAGAAGCAAGAAAAATAAGCCATTTGCCCCAGACCACTTGATATGTGAGGCCCTCATTACATTACAACAGATGCAGTCTGGAATTGCTAGTATTTTTCTTCTTTTATCACAAGTTAGGAAGGATCATTCTGAGTGTGCACATATTATGTCTCATAGTCATGTTCCTTATAAATGAAATCAACTTTCTTGCAGGGAAAAGAAAGGAAACAAAAAACTTTGTAGGATGTCACAACATGTCACAATGAGGTAAGATGTTATTAATTATCCACTGTGTTTTTATTTTGGCTAGCAATACAATTAACCTTGATGGGCTTTGGGTGGTAGGATATGGGCAGCTGTATTTGAAGGTGCTCAGTCTCAAAGTTTTGGCAGATGGATGACATCCTGTCATCTAGCCTTACATTAATTGCAAAGTATAACTAAGTAATAATTAATATTTCCACATTCAGTGGTATCCAAAGGGGATTAAAACCACAATAAAATTTTATATTAGGCAGATATTTTATAGTCAATAATCAGTGACCAGCTGAAATGCCAGCGTGTCTCATCCATTTGTACATTCACAAAATGCCCATATGTGGTGATATGGATGTGTTAATACAAAGATTTAGCTTTTTCCAGTTTGCAATCATAAATTCATACACAACTCTGATACCAAATATCTTGAATTTCTGCATTAAAAACTTTTCTCTTTAATTAGTCACCACAGAAGGTCAAAAAGTATCTTAATTCTCTATTATATGCATACAAAGTATTGCTATTTTCTGCCTGTTCATTTGAGATCTAATAGCCTGTCTGCCCTAGCTGTGAAATGAAACCCTAGGTCTCCAATTAAGAGTCAATCACACAAATCTTTAGATAGAAAAGAAGCACAAACACTTGCTCAGAGTTTCATTTTTATATTATGTCTTTAATTGTGATGACCTTTCCCCATGCACTGCTTTAGTATTGAAGTCATGGATGGAATGAATGCTTTTTATCTTTAGATTAGGTTGGCATAAGGCTGCCATTTGACTTGCTCTTCATGACAAATACCAAAAGTCAAACTCTGATCTTGTGTACAGTGGTGTAAATTTAAGGTCCCTCTATTGAATTTCATGTGATATTAAACTACTAATTAGTTCTGTATGAATCACTGAACTCCTCTTTAAACCATGCATGCACTGTGAATAACAAGAAGAACAGATTTTAATAAAATATGAGTTTTATATAGGCAATAGTGCTTTAGCACTAAATTACCTGTTAACTAGAAAAAGTAATTAAAGGGCATTATCAAAAAATAAAACATAATTTCAAAATTATGGAAGATAGATACTTTTACAGAATCATGTTCATGGAATAAACATATATCATCTGATGGGTTAAATAAACATAGGTGAAGTAAACTCGGAAATAAACATTGGATGAAATAATCATGACCATGAAATAAACAAGGACCATTAACCCTGGAGAGGAAAGGGGGCCCAGAAAGCTAATTTGTATTCAAGGATCTCCTTCTCCAAGCTCAAGTGCCATCTATTCCAATGAGCAGGAAGACAGACAAAAAATTCAGGAGGCCTGTGTGGATGAACATGGAACTCCTGGCAAAACCCTAAAATGAAACAAAAGTATACAGAAATACAGAGTTCTCAGTTCCTCAGTGTCAGAAACATCAGGGGCTACTAGAGACATGTCAGCAAAGAGTCACAAAGATGATTAAGTGACTGGACCCTGTCTCATAGGAGGAAAGACTCAGAGAGGGTACTGCTCAGTGATGAGAAGGCTCATAGGGAAACTCACTGATGTGTATAAATATCATAAGGGAGACTGTAAAGAAGACAGGCCCAAGTTCTGGACAAGCTGCCTCAAAAACAATAGGCAAGGAGCACAAACTGAAAAACAGGAGGATACATCTGTACATAATGAAACACTTTTTTAATGTAAGGGTGACAGAGCAGTGGCACAGGTTGCCCAAGGAGGTTGTGGAGTCTCTATCTTTGGAAATATTTCAAAATTATCTGGACAGGATCCTGTACAGCCTGCTCTAGGTGACTTTACTTGAGCAGGTGAGCTGGACCAGATGACCTCCAGAGGTGTCTGCTAACCTCAAACATTCTGTGATCCTATGATTTCAATAGAGAATCTATCCAATTCAATATAAAATTCATTTTAAAAATCCATTATCAAATGTGAAGACCAAGATATTTATCTGATATCATGATTGAAAACCACTGAGCAAGTCATTCTGTTAAGACCTTGCCCAAGCTCACTATAAATCTAATTTCTAAAGTCAAATTCCCTTTTAAAACCTTGAGTGACATGTCAGAGGTTTGGGACTTTTCTTCTATGTTTGCTTGCTTGTTTTTGTCCAAGGCTACAGGTTTAAGTGGGACAGCTTATGTAGAGCTTGAGCAGAGCTGAACTCACAGATAACAAGTGTTATCATTACAGCAAATGGAATGTGGAATTCTGATCTAATCTGTTATGTTGCTTTATTGTAAGACTTGCTTGAGTTAATATTTGAGGTATTGCAAAGATTTTAGAATTAGTGTTAAAAGAATTCTTGGTATTTCCAAACAGAATAGTTCTTCTCCACACAGTACCATACATGACACAATGAAAGACCACTGTAATAGGCTATAGTAATTGTGCAAATGAAAAGCTTTTCAAGGGAAATAAATTGTGATCCTTAGAAAGTGAGGTGCAAAGTGTAAAGCAGAATAAATGCACCTTGTGTTGTAGAGTAGCAAATCTGTGTCCCAAAAGGCTACAGCATAAAGAAGAAACAAAAAGAAAATTTAAAAAATAAAAGTAATCAAAATTTAATTGAATGTCTTAAGGAGGATGCATCTTCAGCTGTCGTTAGCTTAAATGCATTTTGGAAGGAATGGGATATTTGATAATAAGGTTTTATTTTCACTAACTTTCTTGGCACTAAAAAAGGCAAGAGAATCGTATAACATTTAGTTGGCAGAAAGCAAGATGTGTTCAAAGGAATCACAGCATGAATTGATTTGAGAGTTTCTGAATAAGGTAATGTAAAACTCAAAAAATACAAGTTTCGTGTAAATTCTGCACATTCGAAAAGGAAAAAGATTCTAAAAGAGGTGTTAGAAATGGCTTTTGCATTTGACATTCAATGATTCTTATGTCTAATATATTTAGGTCAGGTCAGAGGTCTCTGTCCGTGTCTGAAACACTTGCCAGGAGAGCAGACCTGGAACATCTTCGTAGAGTGAAATTTCCTTTGAAATACTTTCTCTTTTCCAACAGATACATGTTTAGGGGATTCCAGAATGAAAATTCTATCTTAACAATTGCTTTTCTCATACTAATATAATTATCTAATTCCTCCTTAAATACTTATTTACTTCTTGTGTCTGCAATATTTGGTTTCTATGGGTATGTTCTAACTGCTAAATAAAAAACATGGTCAGAAACATACACTTGAAGTCAAGTGTCATGGTTTGTCTTACATCCTCCTGCCTCTTGAGTATCTTCCTCATAGCCCTACTACACAATCCTTGGCCTTGTGGACACAAGTGGTCCTTCATGACACTAAGACAACTACTCTTGTGTTAGTTTGGTTCAAAATGCCTGAGGTAAACTTTGGAGCATGCAATGTTAAAGAAGCTCAATACAATGGTGCTCTACAACACAGAGCAGAGAGCATTCACTGGCTTCCCCCAGGAGTGATGTGACAAGAAGAGGCAGCAAAATATTTCACACAAACTGCTGTGGGGATTGAGCATATACTTTGTATGCAGAATCAAAATTCATACATCATCATTGTCTATATCACTGCTGTGGTTTAACCCCAGCCAGCCACCAAGACCCATACAGCTGCTTGCTCACTCCCCTACTAGCATGATTGAGAAGTGGATGAGAAGGGTAAAAGCTAGAAAACTCATGGTTTGAGATAAAGACAGATTAATCAATGAAGCAAAAGAAGAAATTAATTCAGTGCTTCCCATTAGCATGCAAGTGTTCAGTGATCTCCAGGACAGCAGGGCCCCAACACGCTTAGTAGTTACTTGGGAAGACAAACACCATCACTCCCAATGTGCCTCCCTTCCTCCTTCTTTCACCTACTTTATATCCCAAGTATGACATCACATGATATGGAATATCCCTTTGGTCAGTTTGGGTCACCTGTACCTGCTGTGTCCCTTCCCAAGCTCCCATACACCCCCAACTTCCTTGCAGGCAAGGCAGTACAAAATGCAGAAAAGGCCTTGGCTCTGTGTAAATACTGCTCAGCTGTAACAAAAACTCCCTGTTATCAACCATGTGTTCCATACAAATCCAAAATATAGCCCTGTAGTAGCCACTAAGAAGAAATTTAGCTCTGCCCCAGCCAAAAACTGTACAATGGCCCTTTTATGATCACTACGTTCAGTAATTCTAATACTTCTAGTTATTGTAGAGAACTTGTTGCAACAGTCCCAAAGTTAGGCTAAAAGAGGGTACAAGCAGCATTACCCATTATGAATTGGTTTTGATGCCTGTATTTTAGCTTTCAAAATTTAGAAATATAGAGCAAATTCCCTAATCATCTTTTCTTCAACTTTCAGAAAACCTTCAAAACTAGACTTTCCCATTCAGTATTTTCCAAGCTGAAAAGTTTAACTATTTAATATTTCCTCTAATAATTTTATGCTTTTTTTCTACCTTTGAAGTTTTCCTCTGGGCTTTTTATTTTTTTTTAATTTTTTTTGAGATAGGGTGTCCTTGCAGAAATCAGGCTTAGAAGTTTGTTCTTGTATGAGATGATATTGCTTGCTGCAAGCTTTGATTTTTGAAAAGACCAAAGATTTATGGCCCAGAGCCAGTAAAGCATTTAAATATATCTTTAAGCATCTCATTATTATTTTCATATAATCTAGGCAAATTTCTGATGAAGCTAATCATATATCTAAGGGTAAACAAATACTTCAACTTTTTCTAGGCTTGAGTCTAAAAATACAGATGAAACCCACAATAGCAACAATACTGGAAGGAATAAGGAGAAATGTTACCTCTTCTATGTAATATTTTTTTTAAAAAAATCTTTCTGATGTCAGTTTTATGCATGGAAAACTGTTCCTTTTTTACTTTTCAGTCCCCATTGGTATAATATTTGATTTTTGACATTTATTTGCCACATTCATTGTTTTTTCTTCTATCATGTCAAGGATCTAATAACAGTTAAAAGCAGAGAAATGCCAGATTTAAGTGCCAAGAGTCAATGAAGAATTTTTTACATTGCTCTATAAATAAATGGTATGACTAGAATCAAACCAAATTCTGATTCAGAATTTACCCATTCTGTAAAACTCAGTTTTGTAGGACGGACAAGATTAGGTATCTCACACAAGCCATTGGCTACAACAGTATCATTCATAACCCATGAATAAAACCATCTTGTCCATCTAAGCTATTGTGTTAGCAGATCCACAAAACTATTTATCTGCAGTCACCTCTGCAATTCCACTGCAGAAATACATCCATCTTCCCACTCTGCGGATAGAGCTGTTCCAACTACAGTTACACCTTCTAAGGTCAAAGCATAGTCTGTGTCCAAGAGAGATGCTGAAGAAGAGGAAAAGTACTGCAGTCATAAGCATGTGGCTTTTTTTCCTGTATTTTTCAGCTATAGGTTGCCTGGAGAGTAGTCTGAGACAATCTTTTGTTAAATAATCATAGCTGAGTTTAACAGTTACGTTAGCTAGTTTGGTCTGAGCATGGTAAGAATAGTATTAGGACTGAGAGAAGAATTAAAAGGGAGTCTAGACCTGGAGTTAGGAACAACTGAATAGAGGCATGAGAAAGACCTAGGGAGGCAGAGGGACTTTAGCTGGACTATATGAAGAAAGCTGGAAACAGTAGACACAATGCAGCACAAGAAATCTGTTTCTTCACAGCATGTCTGACAAACACTATCTACATTTGCCTACTGAAATGGCTTCTAATTTTTAGGGACATTCCTTCTGGGATTTCCCTATTCCTGGGGCATATTAAGAGCCATCAGCATGCATTCTCTTGTAGAAGTGAAGAAAAGTTGAGCACTCCCTTCACTGCTCTGCTAGCTACCTGAAACAGGAATTATAGGAATATTAAACGAATATGTGAATGTGTGAAAGTGTCTCAAATCCCAGGAAGCCAGACAGAAAGTTTAAACTGTTTCTTAGGTGTTGTAAACTGTGTATTTCAAAGTCAATAAGAGATTTACTGGAGATAAGCATGATACCTACATGAAACATCTCCTTACTGATGTGTTGTCTTTATCTTGTTTCACTAAGTACATCTAGAAAAGGAACAATAAATCATAGAATCAACCAGGTTGGAAGAGACCTCAAAGATCATCAAACCCAACCCTACCATCATTACTAGACCATGGCACGAAGATTGTCTGAATGCACTCAGGAAAGGACACAGAAACAGAAGGTTTCTGGGGAGATATGTAAGTACACAGACACTTTCAAAACAACTATGCAATGGTCTTTTTCACAGATCCTGAAATACTTGGGAGGTCACACAATCCCAATGACACTTGCTGGATTTAATACTCCTATTTTCTCCATGTTTCCTTTCTTTTTAAATATCTACGGTTATACACAAAGGCCTTAGCTAACTCCTAGTGCAAATCTACAATACTAACATGTCTCACAGAACCTATGTAATCAGAGGAAATAGTTCAAGAGTCTCCAATTTGTAGGGTGTAATTGGACAGAGTCTTAGCAAATCACCAAAGAGGAAGCCAGACTTAGCTGAGGAGGAGCTGGTCCCTCATATAATGGACAGATCATTTTCCCAGCCTCTACTTCCTAAAGATCCAAGTATCCATCCATGGCAACTCTCCAGTTTTACGAGTTATCCCACCAAGTTTCCGTGATCCTAATAGGATCATAAAACTGCAACTGCATGCTGACCTCTAA
Source organism: Acanthisitta chloris (assembly GCF_000695815.1). Classification (NCBI taxonomy): domain Eukaryota; kingdom Metazoa; phylum Chordata; class Aves; order Passeriformes; family Acanthisittidae; genus Acanthisitta; species Acanthisitta chloris. Next base: position 44,991 of record NW_008688508.1, on the reverse strand, counting down.
TTCCTCTTGTTGGTTCTGCATGCTGCATGCAACAATGTTCATGCATTTCAGAGGCACCTTGTCATACAGTTGGGACAGACCCCTTTTTACCCTGTTATGAAGATTTTGAGGTGTGTCCTGTCAATATCACCCAACACCCTTTGCTCGTCAATCTGGCCCACAGCTTCCTCACTTGGCTGAGCCATCCTCTCCCTTCTTCATTTCTCCCCACTGGGGCATTCCCCAATGTGCTGCCTGTAAGTCAAGTCCAGACTGAAATTTCCAGGCCTAAACCCCACTTGTGTATAGAGAAGACAGCAATGATATTATTTGAGTGATTTCTTTCAATGCCACAATAAATACAATTCTAATGGATGTGAATGTTATTCACCAAGAGTGAACAGTACCTTCTTGGAGGTTGTTCTCTATGTTTTCTAGATTGTTAAGTGACCATAACCCTATACATTTTCCTTGTTAAAGGTAGGTAGCAGGTATGCCCTTATTTTTCTGAAATACTTGCTGAGTTTTTGAGTCTTTGAGGTGACAGATATGTGAATTGCAGAAGCAAACATTTCTCTTGGTTGCATAAGGGATGAATGCAGAGATGATAGGTAGCAATGTAGATGTATGTGAATACCAGGGTATCACAATCAATATCTTAATGAGAAATGCTGAAAAGTGGAGTATTAATACAGAGTTCTTGTCTAGAGTTTATCTGCTTCCTCCTTTTAAATCTTTAAAAAGCTTCTCATGGATGGATCGATAAAAGGGGGATAATCTCTGATGTTGCTAGAATATCTGATGTATTTTTAATATTTAGAATGAAAACAAAAGAAAATTTATTTTAAATTTGCTTTAAAGAGAGCATATAGTCTTTGTCTTTAAATGTCATATGGACAAATAGAGAAGAGGATAAGATGGATAATCTGAGAAAAATTTACTCTAGTGAAAAACTCCCTATAGGAGTTTTTATAGGTTTCAAAGCCTATATACAGGCCATATATGTAGCAGTGCATATAGTGGTACTGACTGCCTTGGGCTGGAGCAGTATCAGTAAAGCCTGAGAAGGAAATAAGGCATGTTCATGATAAGGAAAGTTTTCATCAGTGTTCCCAGAAACTTAGGGAATTTTGGTAATTCCCCTGAACAAAGCCTACCTGGCATATTACAGGCTGGTCTGGTCATGAATGGACACAGAAAAGAACATTTGATAGCTGATGAAAAAGACATTTGTAGCTTTCTATTCAAGGTGCAGAAAGCACAAGCTCATAGTGAAGTTCCCATGGAAGATTTTATTTGGATCTTAAAAATAAATCCTGTTCAGTTAAATACAGGGATATCATATCTTTTAACAGAAGGATCAAAAAGATTTCATTACATTTATATTCCTTTGCAGAACTCTCAGTATTTCTGCATGATCAGCCCTTTTTTTCCTATCCCTGTTCCAACTCTGCAACATTAATCTTCTTGGAGTAACTGTTCACTAGCTAAATATATCCATCAGTGAAAGATAATTCTAATATATGACAAATGCACCTTGAGAAGGATTCATTATAGACACCAATCTGACATCACAGGATAGTGATGTGTTGGCAGCATCTCTTCTCCCCAAACAGGTTGTGAAATCAGACTTATAGATAATTGCATGTCTTATCTAAAATTCCCCCACCTAAATTGATACTGTAGAGATGACTACTGAACTGTTCCTCCAAAGCCACAAATCTAAATTAACCTCAAGTGCAAGAGAGGTTTACTGCATCTGCATAAGAAGTTAATATAAATAGAGAAGTTTAAAATCTCTTTAGCTCTGAATTTCTTATCTCAATTATTTTTTCTTATCAAAGTAAGCATAAAGTTTGCTAACAATACACCACAGATTCAGAAGGTGTATCATCATGCAACTTCTGTTTCTCTACTCTTGTCATTTTGCCTGAGAGAAATCAGGAAGAATGTCTTTTCCAGGTCCCTTAGTTCACAGGGTTGTTATAATCCCTTCATTAAAACAGTCTCTGCCATGGCTATCAAGGGGAAACTGAAGTTCACTTGTGCTGACTGTCACTAATAGAAAATTCTCATCTTTCTGAGTCTAACTGTGCTAACCTCAAACTAGGGCAATTTTAGGTGAATACTGAATTCCACAGAAAATTCTCATCTTTCTGAGTCTAGCTGTGCTAACCTCAAACTAGGGCAATTTTAGGTGAATACTGAATTCCACTAACACTGTGAAAATATTTTAAAGGAATGATTAGATATTATGTAAAAGCTTATGCTTTCCCTCTTTTTAAAATTTTTTTACAACTGAAAAAATTTTTTTAAAATTTTTGTGCTGGTTTGAAAGCAAACCAGTGAGAGACTCCAAGTCAGAA
>NW_008688508.1:36210-42143 GCF_000695815.1 Acanthisitta chloris | reverse complement strand
GGCTACCCCCACACTGCAGCCAGGACAATATTTTTTGCAATTTAAGACCCAATTCACATCTCAGATAGACCTTCAAATGGGGACATAATATTTGTTAAAATAGAATATAATACAAATGTCTGTAACTAAACCAGCTGAAGTTATTATTTATGGGAATTCTATGCTGCAATATAATATATTCATAACAATAGTCTCACCTTTTGAAAATATCATTTCTCCACATCAAAGAGATTTGTTCATCTGAAATGCTGATTTACAGTCCAACTGAATCAGTTCTGTTAAAAGACAGTGGGTTAATTCTTTGTTGAAAAATGCATGGAGTCTAACATTGATTCAATAATAGGTTATTGCAAGGAACTTGTGCTCTATCTGAAGGTTTTTGCCTCTGTTGTCATCTCTTCACAGGACTCAGAGATATGTTGTTAAGATCACATGAAAATGTATCTTATTTCAAAGCTTTAAAATTTTTATCACATCATGTAGTGACATTTTGAGCAGTGACAAATTTTGGCCGTGCAGTTGTTACTAGCTCATTCCCAAAGTACAACGTACTTCTAATCAATACTACTGTCAACCCAAAAGTTGAAAGGTAAAAATTAATTGACACTTTTGAATAAGACTAAGCCTTAGTTTTAGTTCTCTGCAAGTACTGTTTTGCTCAGTTTAGTTTATGGTTCTGAAATAAAACATATACCAGAGCCTCACACCTTGAACATGTTTAGAAAACATGACTGTTGTGATTCAATCTAACACAACAAGCCCCAGAGTGTCTCCTTACCACATTTTCCATTCCTCCCTCTATGCAATTAAATCACTGCTGAAGGCCAAAGTAGTGCAGAGAACTTGGAAATATTGCCTACACTCCTCCTCAAAGGCCTTTAAGGCACCTTCTTATTTCTCTGCAAGCACTTCTATACTGCTACTCACATAATGTTTGTGGAGAACAGATTAAAAGAAGCTGTTTTTCCCAGTCCTTCTGATGGGCTATGACTGAAGAATGATCAACACCCTTGCTTGTGCTGAATATCAGTGTAAGAGAAGGAATCAGTCACCTATGAGCCTTGAAGTTCAATGTTTTAATCCTTACTCTAGTTCTGAGGTAAAGTCACTGTCTGTTCTTTTGCCTTGAGCATAAAAACTAACAATGTTGAGGGAGGACTTCAGCACTTCATTCCAAAATGAACCCTGTTCAAGAACTGTTCAACAGATGTAGCCTTTTCTCTATAGCCTTGTTAACACAAGAGATTGGATTTGTACCCCAGAGACTCAAACTTTATTACGGAGCTGCGGGTAAAGTTCTTACTCTGATCAAATGAAAAAATGACAAAAAAGTGCTCTAACTTACAGCTGCACAGGGCAACATCAGAGAGGAAAGCAGGCTGAAATTTTGGGTCATTTAAATCAAGTTAGACCATACATGTTTGAAAGAGAGATGTTACCCTCAGCTTACAGCAAATGTGTTGCTGTTAATAGCTATATATCTATTGTTCTGATAAGGAGAAGCCCTAAAGGGCCAGGAAATGCCAACTGAGTGAGCAAAGGGAAGGATGCCCTAAAGGGCCACTAAGTGCCTGCTGAGGGAGGGGATGGTGACTATGAATTTTAAAGACCTAATTGTAATAATAATAATAATGACCACCCATCCCTGGAAATATTTAATATGTATGAGCATTTAATGTATCCAAACGATGAAGTTTTTGTCTCTGGTAGCACAGGTTTGGTGGAACAATCCCCCCTGTGCCCAGGGCTGAATAAACAAATCCTGCTACTCAGAGACACAAGTCTGGGAGTAGTTCTTTTCCAGGTTTTCTCAGCATCAGTTCAAGAGGAGGTAAAAGGCAAAAAGAGAAACATCAGTAGATACTAAATCAGTCTTTCTCAGAATATCACAATTGTAATAACTGATCTCCTTCATCCCCAAGCCTCAGAAGATGTGCTCCATTGATTGAAGCATAAGATTCAAGAATATTTAACTGTGAAGTTACATGGAAGCTTAATCCCAAAATCAGATGAGCCAGGCAATATAAGGGAGTCAAAGATCTGTCTATAGCTTTAAAAGCAATAAAAGTTTGTTTCTGAATTTGTAGTGCTTCTATTAACAGTTTTCATACTGCTCTGTGAACTCTGACAAAGAAACCCAAGCACAGACTGAACAATAATCTTGGTCTCAGGGCTAATAAAATACAGATGAGAAATGAATGGTACCATTTGGTTCAGAGACCATACTGTATTCTTAGGATCCTAACACCTGGCTAGACCACAAAGTTTATCAACATCTATAAAGTTTGGTACCAGTCCCATTTTTGGTGGCCACTCAGTTGTTTTTGCAATGTTACACATATTCTGAGCCTTGAAAAATTATTTCTCCAAATCTTGGCTACACCCCAACCACCTTAAATTCCTAAAGAAGAGTTTACACCGGCAAACAAAAGGGACATTTACTTTATAACACAGAATCAAAGTGTTATTTCCCAGCTGAAAAGCAAAATTTTGTTTTACTTACTGATTCACTGTTGAGTGTACCAAGGAAACAGCTGAATAAGTTCCTTCCACAGACACACACATTCAACTCATCACATGCATGCTGGTGGTGTTCCCTGTCAGAACAGGCACATTCTTATCACTTAGCATCTGTTTCCTTTTTTTCTCAGACTTGTTTACCAGCATTTTCATTGAGAAGTTCCTTAAAGAGGATAATTTTTTTCACTACCTCATTCACTCATGATGGAGTTACACCTCCCAGCTGCAGCTATTTTAATAGCACTAAGAGTTAGGTATGTAATTTTTCTGTGTGACTCAGATCCAATCAAACAGAGAGCTAAAATGCAGTACAAAACCTTTGCAATCAAAGCTGTTCATAGTGATAGTCAATTTAAACATTATTCTTTTAAATTATGTTGCTTCATATTCATAGGCAGTAAAAGGACAATGATCTCATTATTTTTTATTTAGCCTAAAAATAAAGAGATTATTTTAATAAACAATAGTCCAACATCAATAGTATCTATTCTAGCTAGTTAGAATTTAAGAGTTTATTAGAGCAAAAAAAAAGTCTAAATGAAAAGGTCTCACACTGGGTTTGTAAAGGTTGGAATGAAATTGCTATTTCTAGGAGTCTCCATGGAAACTACAGTCTTTAGCAAATCTCTGTACAAAAAGAAGGAATCTTTTAGGGTTTTTTTTTTTTGTTGTTGTTGCTAAGTGTTCTTGAGAAAATCCACACTAGCATAATTATAATATGTAGCCAAACCAACGAGCATGCTGGCTGAATAATGTACAGCACACAGCCATGCTGTTTATTTACTGAATACTTTAGAAATGAAAGTTCAGGCACCTCTGTGACCTTAAGATTTGCAGCTGTACAATTTTTAGATTAAGCACTGTGTTATGTTGAAAGTGAATCAACATGATTCAAACCCAAAACAACTCAGAGCTAACCCAACAGGTTGCCAAATTTTTACAATCCATACATACTTGACAATCTGAGTAAATTTATTAGCTCTTAATTGCTTTTGATATGATCACTTAGTGTTATTGAGGGCACCCTTTTATCCTCTGAGCTTTTGCTTATAGTTGAATATAGGAATTTACACCTTCTATAGACAGTTTTACTACCTGAGAATATGAAAAAGTCTTTTCATAGCAAAAGCAAAAATTAGGCAGGCTTTTCTTTGAAGTTAAACCAAAATTTTTTTTGTATAAAGAGATATATACTCAGATTGCAAATTCTTTATGGTCACAAACCAGTTTTGAAACTTTCTTTGTTTCTGTGTGACCAAAGTCAGCCATCATGGGTTCTGAAAATTCAGATAATTCCATGATCAAACCCTAAATGTGAGTGCTTAACATGGGCAAGGAGCATGCAAGCCTATAAGAGGATTTATGTGAGCAAGATGTACAAAACAAGGCAGTAGTGAAAAATGAACAATATTGGCTTATGCTAATTTAAGAATACAATACCTAGATATCTCGGGAAAAAAATATTGTATTTTGCATTTATGTCTTTTATGAAGATGAAAAACTAAAATTCATGTCCATCTATTGTCCAAGAGTTTCAGTGTGAGTGCTATTTAGAAATTACTTCATTTCATTGAAATAATGACAGAACTGCCTGCGACTATGAAATAGCATCACAATGTGTTGTGACTATTGATACACTATTCCAAACATATTGATAACAAGAATGCTTTTTACCTAAAGCTGTTGTATACTGTAGTGAAGATATTAATATTTAATTAAAAGCCATGTATTAATAAAAAATGATTCAATAAGTCACCAAATGCAAAATTCTATAATGATGTATCTATAAATTATTTAGCAACCTCAAGAGTGTTGGCTTTAATAAATTAAATTCAAGGACATCTGGTCAACATACATGCAAAAACTAAAAATGTAGTTCTTTTTATCCATGAAGCAGTCTGGGCTCTTATATTTCACCATTTGCTTGAATGCTTCTTTAGCAGACATGCTTTTTTTTTCAGGAGACTGAATTCATTATATGAAAAGGAAATTATGAAAACCAGCCAACAATTAAAATATATAAGCTAATATATATTCTTCTTTAAATATTAAATAACTGGCTAGCTAGCCAAAAGCACTCATCAGCAGTATTATTTCCCTCTTCATGAAGTTATCTAGATACCTCCTAGTCTTCTAGACCTGTCAACAGTCTCACTTAAGATTCTGAATCTTCCTCTTCAGTCAATGAGTTGTCTTTGACTCTCTGAATGGAGAGCTCTGGTAATCTATCCTACACACTTTAGAAACCTACTACTCTTCCAATATTGTTCATAAATAATAGAATTGAGAATAGTTACTTAAGGTTATTCTTAGAAAGCTGAAGATTTTTTTCAGCAACAATAGTATATCTGAGAGTGAAGAACCTCCTGTCACTTAGTATTCAAAAAACCCTCCACAATTTCACCACTACTCTTCAACTGAATGAACTCAATGGCACTTAGCTTATTCCATACCTCCACAATTTCACCACTACTCTTCAATTGAATGAACTCAATGGCACTTAACTTATTCCATCGGCTTTGTATTTTATATTTCTCCTATATAACTAGATTTTTGCTTTATTTAGTATTATTTTGTTGATAGGAATGCTTCATAGCTGAGTTTTTGTTTATACATCTTCTGAAAGAAGCAATCAAATTTCCAAAAGATTCAACAGACTCTATCACAGCATACAGACATTGATAAGCATGAAGATCCCAGTCACCTAAGGAATCATGAAATACAATTAAAGCATCAGGATAATTTAGGAATTAGTAAATATTCAGCTGCTATGGATCTCTCCTTGCTTTACTGCTGGTTTTTTTAATGCTTAAGAATTAACAGTAAGCTTAAACCTGGGAATGTAGGAATGCACTTGCTAAGCAACAAGTGACCTTATCAGAAAGGTTTATTTTAAAAAATAATAGGTGGTAAAAAACCCAACAGGTCACAGAGTTCACTCTAATTTGAAAATTCAACCCTTTCAGGCTAAGGGATTTTTTACTCACAGATATCTATGAAATGGAAGTGTACTACTAACAGTGAACGTTTTCAACAAAAAATGTTTAAAATGCAAAATTGCATAACCCTGGTACACTTTCCATCACACTTTTGTCTCATCATCATTCAGCTGCCTTTCACAATGAACATGTCACTGCTGCAAATGAATCATGGACAAAGAGCCAAGAGAAGCAGGTTCAGGTATATGGTTACAGTGACAGCAACAGGGATTAACTTCATCACTCCTAAAATAAAGCAAATTAAAAGTGAAAAAGCTGAATTTTTCAGAGGCCTAGAACTTTAAAATTCCTCTTCAGTAAGAGCCCATGGCTAAGAATTTCCCATATAAGGATGATTCCATGATGTAATCTCATCACAACGTGTTCGATGATGTAGGGGACTAAAAAGTTCTCTATCCAAACCCAATGGTAAAA
>NW_008688508.1:15777-36185 GCF_000695815.1 Acanthisitta chloris | reverse complement strand
CCTACATTCTCTGTCTGTGCAAGTCAAAGAGGACTTGTGCCAATTCTTTAGGTTTGAAGCACCCATCAGCATTTTCACCTGCATAGCCAGGCTTTTGCAGGATTAAAAAAAAAATGTTTGGGATTTATTTCACAAATTTATTCCTGATTCTTGTGGCTTTATTTCACTCTCATTTAGAACTTTGTGTTCATAGTTTGCCTCTGATGTCAAGTGTCTGTGGGCCAAAACCCTGGGCCCATCTCTTTGATGCACAATGCATCTAGGAGCAGGCACTGGTGCTTGCCACAGAGTGGGAAGGGATTTGGCTGGTTTATGCTCAGGTAACTTATAATTTAGAACTAATTAAGGGGAATGGATAAAGACCCATGGAATGGTTTGTAGCAACTTTCTGTTTGCTCTCACTGGAGCAGTGCAAGAACACCCTTAGCACCCCTTTCATTCAGGACGAGTCCTTAGAAGTTTGATCTTCAATATCATCAGGGTGCAAAAGCAGTGAAATGGATTTTAGTAAACCACTGTAAATAGCTTGTCAATTTTCCTCCTGCCCTTTCATTTTAGGAAGAAGAAAAAGGATGACATGGACAAATTAGTGTTTTAAGTGCAGTTTCCACTTCTGAAAGCAGTTTTTCTAATGGGGCCTGCTCATGGCTTAATAATTCTGACTGACTTACCCGTTAACTTCGTTATCATCATTAGCTTTGCTTTGCTAACAACAAAAGAGAAATACACAATTTACCTAAATCATTGAACTATAAAGTTAGCTTTTCCTTTTGACCAGTTAAGCTTTCATAATTTCCATTACATTTGCCTGAAATCAACATTTGTTTAAAAGCAGAATGCCCTACCATTTTTAAGTAGAACTTCTATATTAGTTTACAAGCAAATTTCTAATTACAATTCATAGCTACTCTGCTGTAGTCTGGAATGTATGAACAGTTGTACATTTCTCTTTGGATTCATAAGTGGTGTCAAAATGTTGGCAGAGGTTATTTCATTCATACAATATTCTTAATCACTAGAGAAAAACTGATTGTGTGTTCTTAAGTCTTGTTGGTTTCACTGGCAGTATTGCAAGTCACAGTGATGATAGAATGCACCATGACTTGGCCGAAGTATTTGGCTAATCAAAAGAAAATTTTCTGCTGACTCCAGAATCAGTAAACTGGTGAGTGGCCTCAATTTTTCCACCTTGGGTCTCCAGGAAACATTCTGTTCTAGGTGAAAAGTAGACTGGTCAGTGTGTCCTGTCAAGAACATTGGAAATGACTCAGCTGTAGAAAGAAATATCCTGAACCTATTGTTATATATTTAGCTAACTTTTAAATAAACTTAACTGAAATTACTGTTCTCTGTAGCCTTTGTGGTCTACATGAGTTCTCTTTAGTGCTTTATAGAACTATATACTAACTAAATCAAGGTCAATGAGATTTGAACATGTCATGGTGGCATGTTTTGCAGACTACATAATTTTGACAGATCCAAACCCAAAAATACCATTGTGTTCTGTGTCTGATCTATTGCCTAAGTTCTATTGTTCTAGGCATGAGCCACAAATTCAGTAAATAACTCTGTGTATTTAGATCAGTTGCAACACATGCACAGAATCCAACATTTTCGGGACATACTTGCTTTGTGTCATCAATAGGATTTGTCTGCAGACACAACAGTCATCCATCCAGAGAACCATTAAATCACAAGACAGAACAGTAAGTTTAGCACATTTTTGCACAAATTGGTGGCTTCCTACCAAAATCAGGAGGCTAGAGGATCTGGATTTGTAATTGTGGTTTTCAAAAGAATGAAGTGAGCTCTTCATAATGGAGAAAGTTTGCCTGTAGAAAACAAGCCATTAACAAACAAAGCAACACAACCTTCCATTGTGTAACTCAGCTTTCTTCTTGGATACATTATGGTAATTTCCTCCAACCTACTTAGGAAGCTGAATAGGAAAACTGAGCTGTAATATCCATGCACAAGGCTTAATAAGAAATGTACTTCAGGCTGACAAGGCAGATTATGACAACTGCTGCAAGAAGACTATGACGTCTAAGTCCAGAGCAGGTTTGCCAATACTCCTTCAAATGAGCATTGTTAAGATGAGGATATTCAAAAACACTGCGGCTATTCAAGGCAGTTCTGTAGCAAACACCTTCTATTTGCAAACAAGGTGGATAAGATCTCTTTGAGGCAAGGTATGGATAAAAAAGAAGCAGTTGCTGCACTAATCATGTTAAGGAAACCTGAAAATGGAAACAAAAATGAAGGTATGAATCCCTTATGTGTTGCTACTCACTGTGACACAGTTTGACACTCTAAAACACATTAAATAGGAACCTCAGATGTGCAAAGCTGTTAAAAACCTTAATTTACAAATACTAATTTTCAGCAGTTAGAGTGGTTCATAACTTTATACATTATTATATTGCATAAATTGATTCCAAATATTTTTAAAAGCTTAGCATGATTATCTGGGTACTCATCCAAAAATATTCAAGGTTTAAAAATGGACAAAATAAAATAAAATAAATTTTTCTTTTACGAATAAAAGCAAACATATATTCGTAAAAATAACATCCAGGAAACAGTAGCACGTTGGACTTTGTAAGGAAATATATATAATTCTAAGGCTCAAAAGAAAATTATGAAGTGAGAATTTAATTCAAGAGGAAATTGGGATTTGCAGAAACATTTGTATATTCAAAGAACTATTAAACCTTCTTTGTAGAAGTGACAGATAATTATTCAAATACATCATAAGGCTGATCTAGCACAGTTTAGCTGAAAAACAGTAAGTGAAAAAAATGGTCAGGGACAGCTCTGAACATTTTGATTCCTGCAGTGACTTCCACTGAGAAATATTTGAGCAAAGGATACGTAGTGTGAGTGAAGATTATTAGTTATAAAATTTGGGAAAAATCTAAAATGCTCAGGAAAGCACACTTGGTAAGAGGACAGTGGAGTAAATTATTTTTTCCAGGTGCATTTCATACATAATTTAAATCACAGATGAGTCATAATTCAAAAGATGAAAGATTAGCTTATCAGATATTATATTTCTATAAAATAACAATGTTCAGAAAATTTTATCCTCTTCAACATGATTCCTTGGACATAAATTACAGTTTTCCTTTAACTACACCATATAAACTTCCTAAGTGAGAAAATACAGCTATTAGCTTATTTTTAATTTCACATTAAAACAGGATAATAACTTGTACCACATCTATTCTATTTCACTGACCTTATTTGAATGGTTTTCCTTTGGTTTTATTCTCATCTGATTATTGCCACATAAGTGCACTTGATTAAGAACTCGACCTTAATTCATGGCAATATTTTGGGGAGATTCTAAGCTGCCCTGAAAGGAATTGTTGTTTACTTTATTGAGGGAAAGAAGGGGATGACAAAGATCCTTTAGGCTATACAGAAATCAAATATCTATTTAGAAGGTACTAATTATGCATTTTAACATTGATTAGATAGTATAATATCCCAGTTCACAAGTTAAAAAAGAAGCTACCTCAGGAAAGAAACTTTTTTCTAGAAATGCAATTTGTATATTCTGGCAAAAGCAATGTAACAGATGATCTTTCCCAAAAACCATAACAGTATGAAGTGTTCTGTACTAGTTAAAAGAAACTCTCTCTTTCCAATTTTATCCCAAATTTCTATTAATTTGATTTTTAAAAACCTGCTGTTACACTGGTTTAGATCTCTATAACTTTATTTTTCTCACAATGTTCAGGTAACTAAAAGTCTACTTCTACCATCACTAGAGTTACCATACTTTCCTTCCTCATTCCCAAAATATCTGTTGCATTTTCAAGAGCAGAACTAAACTATGTGCTTAGATCAGATTTAAAGAGTATACAATAATATATGCAGAACAGAATGTGACAGCTTGATTGTATGTCACTGCATATTAGTGCCTGATGCAAAACAGTGGCTGTTAGAGTCTACAAAAGTTTTGTATATATTTCATTCCCCTACAGAACAAGCATTGCTGAAGTCCTAGATTTGGATGACAAACAATGAGAAAGAAGTACCCAAATTTACTAGAAAAAATCTTTCTAGAAGTCATCAGTTCTCAATATATTCCCATTACTGGAGAAAATGAAAGAGTAAGTTGGAAGATCAAGAAAAAAGTCTCTTCAATATCTCAACTGTAATTAATTAGATATAACAATTAGTTACAAATGGTTCCTGTAAATTAAGAACTCCAGAGACACATAGGTATCCAAAGCCCATCAGATTTATACTTTTTATACTTGTACGTTGGACTGTTTTGTAAAATCCCACCTTTATTCAGCAGTTCAGAAACAGGAGAATGAATAGCTCTGTGAGAAGATGATGAGAAGGTGGTGAGGATTTTTTATCATTAATGAAACAAACGAAGCCAGGAAATGCAAAGTTGCCAAAATCCCATAGTCTAGGCTACTTAAGCAACCTATAGTTGTGCTGTAAACTGTAGTTTATAGTATTTTATTCATAGTCAATCATCAGTTGGTTTTGGAGGCATAAACAGTCAGTTCAGCTGCCTCCAGTGCAAACCATGTAGATCAAGGCAATGATCCTAGGCTAAGGAGCAGTGCATAAAATCTAGAGTGAGTACAGAAGGCTCCTGCCCTATTCTCAACCCAGATTTGTCACAGATTTGATCCCAGATGTATTGCCAAGGAATCTCAGAGCTTTTGCTGTGTATCCTTTCTTTCCAAAATGGTTTATGAAAACACATCTCAGCTGTATCATACAGTGCTGGAGGTTTGCATTTCAAGGTTATTTGACCTGAATTTGATTCATTGAGAGGAAAAAAAAAAAGCAGTATGATGATGCTGTTTTCAGCATTTCATTTTCAGCAAAAGCTGTTAATCCTGAGAGTCCACAAGGGGCTTCAACAGTCAGATTGATAGCTGATCATATTAATGCCACAGTTATCATATCCTTACAAATATCACCCTGTCCTTTCCTTACTGTTATTTGGTTTTACTTCAACTTTCCCACATATTTGATAGCAATAATGAGGAGTTTTTAAAGATAGAATTAATTAGTCAAGTTCCTTTCTGTAGCCTGTGTTGTCAATTGGGCTTTCCCAAAGATCTGATTGCTCAGACAGATGAAGACTAGCTGAACTTTTAGAGACTTCAGGCACCTTAGCTCAATTCTTTACCTACCACCCCACTTTGCATCCTGGGTTAATGCTGCCTTTCTCAGTTTTATCTTAGATATTTTCCCCAAAAGTCCATTAGCCAAGTGAAATAGCAAAGCAGATGAGAAAACAGATGATAAGTGCATATTTGTAGTCTGTGAATATCATTTTAAGCCTTACCCATTTCACTTATACCTGAAGGACAAGAAGCTTAAACTAACAAAGGATCATAGTAATTCTTGTAGTTTACCCTTTACTGCTTCTCAGCTCAGTGAGTAAGATTAACTCAGTTTTATAAAGCTTCTGCACGACAAAAATAGATTAAGAAAATCTTGGTCAGTCTCCTGCTTTATTTTATGCTTTCAGCCTTGTCTTCCACTAGATTTTCTAGAGCTCAACCAGGAACCTCTAAAATGTTACCAGGTGAATTTACAATTAGACATTTCTGATAAAGCACCTCCTTTTCTTAGACACCTAATTTTAGTGTGAATGCATTTCATTTGCTTGCTCTTTAGAATTATCCTTTGGGATTTTTAACCCAAACTAGAGATTAAACCCCCTCCTATTTAGGGAAAGTTTGCCATCAAATAAAGATAAATACAGAATGAAATTCCTCAGTTTTATTAATTTTCTCAACTGTGAGAAGATTTGGGTTTTTTTAAATCAAAGCTAGTCACCAAAGTTCTGGTTACAGACAATGGAAACAGAAATAGGCAGATTGTTCCAACTGTATGAAACTGGGATGAATGCTTGACTCAAGGTGCTGTTCTCTCCACTGACTACAGGGAAAGAAACTGTGCCTTCAAATCCAATCTGGATGTGTCAGTGGTTCCACTACAATTTATATTTCATTTGGAGAAAAACAGCTGCAACAAAGACTGTTTCCCTTTCTAAAGTAATATTTTGCAATTTTTAAAACAAAAATTCCATGTTTCTACAGCAAGAAGAAAATTTTTAAAACAAAAATTCCATGTTTCTATAGTAAGAAGAAATTTTTTTACAAAATCTCTGAAATCCTTAAAAGATGGGAAGCATTTCATGCCAGAACTGCTAGTTAGGGTGTGGTTTGGGGAATAAGGGATGATCCCATGTTTTGTGTAATTTGGTTCTTTTGCTTCTGCACTGACTGTATTTGAAAATTCTTCTTCATGAGGATCTATTGTCCTGACTGTCTGACTGCCACTAAACTTTGATGATAGCTTGATCAGGGAGGTCAAGCTCACATCTCTATAAAAATTAGTTTTATGCCCTAATTAACATTGGATTATCCTTATTCCTGCATTAAGGAGCCTTTAACAGGTGTTAGGCCCTGCAAGAGAAAGGGGATCATCTGTTTGGTCACAAGCAACCAGATCTTATTTGTCTGTTGTATTTCCCACATGTGGCTCCCCAAAGAGTTTCCCACTCATACTGCAGCCAACATCATTCTCTCTCCTGCAGCAAGAGCAATGCAGTTGACACCTGAAGATTACAGGATGAGTACATGAGAATTTGTCTGTTGTTTATCCTCTACCTTATCCCTCCATATCCCTCTCTGCCAGGACATGCTCAATGGCCTCTGACTTGCAAGGTAGACCAGCACATAGACAACACATTTTGCTTAAAATTGAACATGTGATTGCAATACATCACCACTGCAATAAGGGGCATAGTTTATTTACAGTGAAAGAGACAATTTTAGTGAAGTGGATAGAAAGTGGCAAGTAAATTTGGAGAGTAATCTATTACCTGTTAACCATGTTACTACAGTATTTTCCTTTGAATCAAGATAGATAAAAATTTTAGACTGCATTTAATAGGTATCTGTAGTGATGTTCCCAGTGGACTGTTAGCACTAAGACAGCACAAAAGCATCACCACTGCTTAATTGGAATAATATTAAACACTGAATTTAACGGGGGAGCATTTACTTGGTGCCAAAGGGTTACCCAGTGTTTGCCCAGGTGTTTGAGTCAGGCACTGTGCTACAGAAATAAAAGATTCAAGGAGAAAAGTAAGTTGTTGCATAACAGGTTTTTTCCTGGTTCAAACTATTACCTTTATTTGTTTGCTTTTATTTTCTGGGTGGGGGTGGGGAGAGGGGCTGAAACACAGTTTAGGAAGCTGTTGGTAGGCTGCAGATGAGTACTAAGTACTGTTATTCAGAATAATTTTTAAAAGCAATTAGGGACTGCCCTCCTTACTTCATTATAATGTGTATTCTTTCTGGGTTCATGGGTAAATTGAAATTTCAGGCATTAATAGCATATAACCAATTAGTAGACAAGGTAAATATTGTCTACCAGCTGTGGCTATAGTTGTATATACCAGTGAGATACAAGAAATGTCATCCACTGTGTTTGGAAAACAACTGTTATCGTACACAAACTCAAATGGCTGTGAAATAAGATCTGAAAATCTATATATTTCTTAAAAAAAAGAGATTTATGCTAGTTCTACTTTGAAATTTCTATGCTATTTCTATTTTTCAGTTTTGAAAATGAAAAAAAATCTGACCTAGGAGTTTCTGTAAAGCAGTCAGTATGTACCTGCAGTAGAGCAAAACTACTGTCCTCGTGTTAGAAAACTTGTATACTACTGAGAATTATCTACCCAGCTGTAGCAGGCAGGAAATTGTGTACTTCTCTCCATGTCAGGGCAGATTTACTACTGCTCTGAACAATGCTAAGTTAAGAGAGGTAGATTCTGAAAAACTAATGCTATGATTTATCATGTAGACATATGTTCCTTTGCATAACTTTGTAAAGGATCACAAGGTCTGCTATATATACAGTATTTTTATTATTGGCTGAAGAGAATGAAGACAAAATTAGAAGTCATAGAGGAAATGAAACAGTTCAACTGAGCTAAACCTTCCTGGGTTCAATTCTTGTTTGTACTGTTTGTGCTGGGGGTTTGGGTTATTTCATTGTGAGTTGGTTTTGTTGTTGTTGTATCTTGTTTTGTGGGGTTTGTGCTGGGGGTTTGGGTTATTTCAGTGTGAGTTGGTTTAGTTGTTGTTGTATCTTGTTTTGTGGTTTTTTTTTATGGTAAAGTGAATGTCAATGGCAGTATTGACATTCACTTTTTAAGCCCCTACTGTGTGTGACTGGGGTCAAGTTACCTGCTTCCTTTTTCAGCATCCTTTGACACAGTTCAGAATTACACTAGCAGCAGAACCTCAGTGAAAATCCAAACCTATTTAGGAGAATTTAATAATGAACAAATCAAATGAAACCAATCTTTTAGGGAATTTCATTTCAGCTGCATTGCATTTGCACAAATAAGGGAAATCCCAAATGATAAGCATGTCTGTCAAAATTGTAAAAAAAAAAGAAAAAGAAAAAGTCAATGGCAGAAGAGAGAATTCCTCCACTTTTTCTCATTTTCTTACTCATAAACTTGAACTGAAAACTTATGCTGCTGCACAACGTATCAAGTGAATTAATGGTAACAGAACTAAATGGGAATTAATGATCAAAACAAAAATCCATTCAAAACAAAATCCATTGATCTTGGAGTATCAGTTTGAGAGATGGAGAACCAGAACTTTGCTCTTGGAAGTCATGCTGACTTCAAGAAGTTGCTAAAACTGTGTGTGTATTTGTGTGTGTGTTGCACATTGAAGTGCAGGACTCATTTTACTCTACACATCTGAATAGCTAAGATACTTAGGTCACTAGAGCTATGTAAACACTCTTCCTCTCTGCTTGAGAAGCTTATTCAGAGCTCAAAAACTTCTCCTGTGACAGATGCCAGAATGACATGGTGCCCCCACCTGAGAAAGTCCTTCTGTGCCATAGAGAAATATGATGAATCTTGGCAGGTTCTGCAATGCTGCTGAAGGAAGAAAGGGGAGGAATGGCACCCTTTGGATACTGCCCTGCAGCATCACTCTCGTTTTCTTCTATTTAGAGAACTAATTTTCGATCAGTATTTCAGCAGTGGACAAAAGGATTCAGATGCATGTTACCTTCAGGGTATTTGCAGGTAGCTGCTCTGTGTTGTGCTAACTGAGTTCAAGAGCTGTTGGAGTTTGCTTTACATTTCCCTCCCAGGGTTATTCTATGGAGCTTCACAGAATTCTTCCTGATTTGCATTATTATGACTTCAATGAGAATTTCAAGTGCTCTGTGCTCTCTTTGCTGTATTTGCTGAAAGCATAATTTCTATTTTGTGGGAAAAAAAACTTAGAAGAAACAATGGAATAGGTTTCCAGTTCACAATGGGTTTTGCTGATTCTTCTCTCCCTACTTTTCACTAATTTGTATCCCTTGTCTGTCTCAGGATGCTTTACATAACTCACAGGACATATTGGAGGGATTTCCAGTTTACTTAACGATTACCATTTAAGCTGTTGCTTTCAAGTTTTATTAATAATGTAATATATTTTCTAGCCTATGCTCTACATTTATTTCGTGGACCTTGCTGAAAGTACATTTGGAGGAGAAAAAAAAAAACATGTTAAAAGAAAATGGAAAAAAGTAGTTTGCAAGTGATGGTGTATATGTATGCATAAGTAATTTTATTGACAAAACCAAAGTCTCAATCTGCAAGTTCTCATTTTATGTAAATCTAGTTATCTTTATTTGTACCAGAGGAAGGTTTAGGCTAAACATACCAATGACTCTAAAGCAAACATAGCTTGTTAAAAGTTAAATTGCAGGAACTTTTCTTACTGTTGCCAGCACTTCTATGCTGCTCTGAGCCAAGAAGCTGAGGTAAGAAAATAAACACATATTCCTCACATAAAGTTAATCATATTGTTGGGTGAAAGACAAAGAATTTACAGTATTTGTACTTCAATTCTAGTAAATAACCAATATACTGCAGCTACTCAGGCCTCTACAGTATGTTCATGCAGCTACTCAGGCCTCTACAGTATGTTGGGTGTTTGTGAGCATATAGTAAACTATTTTTATTTGTCCTAATCACAGAAAGGTTTGCAGTGGGGATGGCATATAGTAAACTATTTTTATTTGTCCTTGGTGTTAAATCACAGAAAGGTTGGCAAAGGTGCAGTGGGGATGAGGGGCCAGAATCATCTTGAGGTTAGTGGAAACAGCAAAGAGCTGGAGGACAGTAAAGTCCCCACTGTGTGTGACTGGGGTCAAGTTCCTTTTTCAGCATCCTTTGACACAGTTCAGAAGTACACTAGCAGCAGAACCTCAGTGAAAATCCAAACCTATTTAGGAGAATTTAATAATGGACAAATCAAATTAAACTAACCTTTTAGGGAATTTCATTTCAGCTGCATTGCATTTGCACAAATAAGGGAAATCCCAAATGATAAGCATGTCTGTCAAAATTGTAAAAAAAAAAAAAGAAAAAGAAAAAGTTCACTTGATGCAATTCTTCAATTCAACTGTCCTTATAAAAGCCTAATTTCAGTTTACCTTAATTTCTAGTGGCCAATTTGACTTAGTAAAAACACCAGTTAAGTGCCTTTCAGCTCTTATTTAGGGTAAATCATATGTTGTGCTTTTCTGACATTGCCAAAGTACCATAATTATGACTGTGAAATTATTTTTGACACTTTTAAAATGAGTCATCTTGTAGGAAGTTAATTTCTTAGCTGTGGTATATGAAGTGTGCTAAAAGGAAAAAAATATATAGCTGATATTATATATTTATCAGGAGGGAACAATTAGGTGACATGGAGATTATACAGCTGCGGTTGGTCAATACTGGAGAGAGCTTAAATATGAAAAATAAAGGTTTGTTTACATATTTGTAACAATTTTACGTAACATATTTGTAACATATTTTACGTATTTCTCTTCTAAAAGAAGAGAAATAATATTCAAATCTACTTTTTCTTCTCTATTTTATTATTACCACCATTCTTCCTTTACAGCTATTTTAATTGACATCATTTCATTTCAGGAGACAATTTCACATTTTGCACAGCATAGAAAAACACTTATCCAAAACTTCTTACAGTCTAAAGGCAGAGAAAGTAAAAGCACAGTTTTATTTGTGTTTTTTTTTGTTGTGGTTTTTTTTTTTTGTTTGTTTTGTGGTTTTTTGGGTTTTTTTGGGGTTTTTTTTTGTTTGTTTTGGGTTTTTTTTGTTTTTTTTTTTTTTTGTTTTTTTTTGTTTTTTTTGTTTTGTTTTTTTGTTTTTTGGTTTGGTTTGGGGTTTTTTATGTCAGTAAGTAGCATGGACCAAAAGAGAACAGATATGCAGAGCAAACCAGTCAGTGCTAAGGACCATTAAAAAGACTGTTGGCATTTCAGAGTTGTTAAATTTGGATTAACTGTCATCTGGTCCTATGGACTGAATAGCTTTTTTGTGAGTGTCTTGAGTCCATTAGACACACTCCTGGAGCACAGCTTCCAGTTCTTCTTTATCCAAAAGGAATCCTGGTCATGCACTCTGAAACTACTTCACCATGCAAATCAAAGCAAAAAAAAAAAAAAAAAGGTGGGGAGGAGATAACAAGGAAATTAAAATTAAAATTGTCATGTTTTGTACATTTAGGAAATACAAGAACAAAGAATTAAATTCCTTATCTCAGTTCCTCTGGAGCTCTGTGAGCAGGATTGAAATTGAATTTAAAATTTAATGCAAGGAAAAATATACACATGAAAAAACCATACTTACTAAGAAATGCAGCAAATATATTGGAAGAAATTCTAACATATCAATTTAAGGCATGGGAAAAGTGTTTTGCAAAATTTACAAGTTAGAGTATATGCACAATCAGTCCTTCTGGTTTCCACTGCTGCTAAACAGAAGTGTAGAACATTGAAATAGTGAAAGAAGCATCTCCAAAGATGATGATTCCAGTTTGCATGTTTTGTAGTTTATTAAAGAACTTTAATTCTTATGAAAAATCATAATTGATTGTATCCATTTTGTTTTCTTATATGCTGATGCTTTTGCATATATAAATATATAGAATATTCCTGTTTCACTGCAATGCTCTGAAAAGCTGGACAGCTAGCCATCTATTTTAAATATTTTCTTTGGGTATTCAAATTTTAAATACTTTGCTGTGGACTGACACTATTCCATGAAATTCAATGGCACTGCACCATTAAGAATTTTGTCCCAGTGTAAGAATTTAATTTCTTACATTATCTCCCCCTAATGACTAATAAAGCTTTAGTTTTTATGAATAAACTCAAAATTTAAAGCATCTAAGATTAAGGAAAGTATTGTGAATCCAGAGAGAGAAAAGAACAAGAATTGAGAAAAATGCTTATTTCCTTGACACTAGGGAGTGTGCCCTGATTCTGCCAAATCTAGCAACAACACATCTAAAATATTTTGCAAAACCTTGTCCAAAGCAGATAAAAACCCCTCCTAACTCCAGTAATCTTGAATCTTTTAAAGTTTTAAAATAAATGAAGTACCAGAAGAATATCACTGTCGGGTACATAGATTTATTTTACCAACATAATGAACTGTGGGTACACTTTGACTGAACAACAAGGTTTTAGCCAAGTTCTAGTTAGGAATTGAAGCACTTTGAATTTTTCTCATCAGGCAGAATCAATCACTTAGCTGAGGACAGTAGGAGTAAAAGTATTTAAGTGAAGTAAAGAATAAAACAGGAGCACAATCTAGATGATGGGACATGTTAGAAATCCTATTTCTCAAATAATATGTGTTCTATGGTTCTGAAATACATATTGACATATACATTTACATAAACACTCATTGATGATTAAGGGAATGATCTCTAAAATTCCTAGCCCAATATCACTGGCACTCTCCTTTTAAAAAAAGAAAGCATTGGAAGTGCTGTTTCCTTTTAACTTTGAGCTATCACAAAAGGTGGATTTAGTTTTCCAAATCTAAACTAATATTGTGATCTCTTTATTCTACATCAAACTTCTTGTAAAACCCAGGAATATAAAAAATCTGAGGTAAGGCAACAAAAGCTGTGCAATATATAGTAAATCCTCTGCTTCTTAGAAAAGCTCTAAACTCTGCCTATTGTAAAAATATAGTAAAAAATATGTAAAAATATAGTAAAAAATATGTAAAAAATAAAAGTATAAAACAGAATACACACACATCTACAATACATCAGAAGTAAATGAAATGAACCCTTATCTACATTTCTGAGCAAGACTATCAGATAATAATCCTTGCTTCAAAAAGGGACAGAAAACAAGAATCTGGTCCATGAATCTTAGGCAAACTGAAGGGGGTTTCAGTGTAACAAAACCTACAAAGAAAGTGTCTACCAGCAAATCCTCTATCCAGAGCCATCCCAGCTCTGCACTCTCAGATGGCACAGTGACCTCCCACAGAAAGTCTGTTTCTGAATTTAGACAAAGTCCTGGGCTAAGCCTTTGGAAAAGATTGCTATATTTGTTCTGCACTGTCCTCAAAGGACTTACTGCAGTTGTGAACAATTGTTCTATATTAAACCATTTAGGACAAAATTATCTCGGGTGTAACTCCACTGAAGTTAATGAAAACCAGAGAAAGAGTTATCCTTAGTGAGAAATAACTAGTGAATTTCCAGTCAAAATCTATGCCTAGTAAGAGCAAGGGATGGGAGTATGTATCAACAGTCAATTATTATATTATCCACAGTAAAATGCATCCCAGGGATGCTGCAATTGCAGACTGAAAATTCAGATCCCAAAATAAACTTCAGATGAAATCCAAATATATAAGTCATGAAGATGTGCAATTTGTTGATTTTCCCTGCCTCCATATCACATATTTATAAGTTCTGACTGGGTTCCCTTTCCAAGGTAAAAAAGAAAATCAAACTGTGTTTAAGAAATGAGTTACTGAATAAGCATAATAAATGAAGTTTGAAAGCTCTCAACTGGTTTGATTCTCCTCTGGCAGTACTTTTTTGATTTCCCCTCCTCCCAAAATATGTGTATTCATTGGTTCCAGTGGTGTTAGCCTTGATTTATAACGGTGTAACTGGGAGGAGGTCTATCTCCTAATGGAGTAATATCTAACATTTCTTCTATACACATGCATCATCAGCCTGGGACAGCTAATGACTACTGGGGATGATGATCAGTAAATTAAAAATTCTCTAATGAGGCTTTGATATGGTAGAGTGTAATGGCTCCAAAGGAGACAATACGGTCTATTGGGTCATTGATTTGTTAGCTACAAATTCTCTTTGTGTGCCATAACATTAATCAGCTTTAATGGCTCCAATGGAGGCATATTAATTAATTGCAGCTCCATTAATAACTCCCTGATTATGTATTTACCTGACCTAGACTGTACTGTGCATTTTAGAAACTCTTTAATTATGTTTTACACAAGAGTGGCTCCAAGGGAGACTATAAATAGTGCATTGCAGGTACTATCATTTCCAAACATTATTCCAAATGGTATTTGACTAACATGAGGCTAATTTTAAGACAGATACACTGAAATATTTTTAAAGTTTATTTCATGAGTGTAACTTCAATCCATATGGACAGAAAATTGAGACCTGAGAGTAAAATACCTAGATAGTCCCAGTTCTTAGAAGTCCTATTTTTTAATGCAAAACAAGCTGCACCCCCATACAGATGGTCACTCTTTTAACAGAAGGAAATTCAAAGTATGACAAGCATCCTGAACTAAATTATTTCAAAGTGTCTGATATTACTGATCATTATATGGATCTATTTATTATATTTGCTGTCATCGTATCAGTTCAGTACATCTGTGCTTGCAAAATTCTGTGAAGATTCAAAATTTATTACGAGTTTACATCTAAGTTATTAATTCTGTGAAGATTCAAAATTTATTACCAGTTTACATCTAAGTTCGCTCATTTCTGTTTTTGCAAATTGCACTTCTCATTATTCCTTTTGAATTTATCATCACTGTTAACACTGCCTATCTTTTTTGTTAATCTCTATCCAATTCTCCAATGTAAATCAAGCAATAAAAAAAGGTATTTTACCCGTTACAAAAATGAAGATTGGATTTTTTCAATGTATTTTAATATCAATTTTAGTCTAGGAACTTCATAAAATTAATTCTTATTCCTGGACTCTCTTACTCAAAGAATCATTTAGGACACTAAGGGAATATTCCCTTTTTTATTCCTTTGGCAGAAACTGTCCACTTTCATGTTCATGCCACAATGGGAATAGAATATAAATTTCAGCTTTATGCAATAGAATATGAATATGAATAAAGCAAAACCTTTTTATCCAAGAATGACCTTCAGAGACTAATTTTGTAATGGTCTTTATTAAGATAATTGAGTTGATAAATAAATTCATATATATAAACATTCACATTTCATCTAGCTGGACTGTAGTATAATGTTTTGTGTGACTGCATATGGGAAATAAAATAAAGAAAAAAACCCCCATGGTGTGCATGAAACTTGTGAAGTGACTATATATTAGAAATGGTACTGGGCAAGACCAGTGGGAAACATATTTGAGAGATCCAAAGGCCATTACTTGTAATTCCAGAATTTCACTCAAAACTCACCTCATTTAATATTTTAAGTGGTTATAAAGGAAAAAAAAAAGGTGCAAGTGGCTAAGTTGAAAATAACACAAACCAGACATCATCATTGCAGAAATAGCAAAGAAATAGCATTCAGAAAGAAATGAATTAACTTGAACTTGCAACTTGAATAATAAGTTTAATGTTCACCCACATAAAATACAAGGATGAAAAAACGAAAGTACTTTGAATGCAATAAAATATAAGCACCACTACGAAGTAACACATGCACACACAAGAAATACATAAGATGAAAGCTTTGCAGGCAAGTGAACTGACAAAAAAAATCCACAAATACATTTTAAAATTCAAATTAAGTGTTTCTAACTCTCACAGCAACTAAAAAAACAGAAAAAAAACTTTCCATTTGAGGCAAAGAAATGGAACTGAATTTATCACAACACTTTTTGGAGGGAAGAGACAATGCAGTACACACATTTGCCAGTGGCTTTGCTTGCTTTGTCGTGGTTTAACCCCAGCAGCAGCCAAGAACCAACAGCCTCTCACTCACTGCCCACCAACGGGATGGGGGAGAGAATCAGAAGGGTAAAAGCTACAAAAACTCATGGGTTGAGATAAAGACAGTTTAATAGAGAAAGCAAAAGCTGCACACACAAGCAAAGCAAAACAAGGAATGAATTCACTGCTTCCCACAGACAGGAGGTGTTCAGCATCTCCAGGAGAGCAGGGCCCATCACGCGTAACGGTTCCTTGGGAAGACAAACACCATCACTCCAGATGTCCCCCCTTCCTCCTTCTTCCTCCCACCTTATACACTGAGCATGATGTGCTATGGTATGGAATATCCCTTGGGTCAGTTTGGGTCACCTGTCCCAGCTGTGTCTCCTCCCAGTCTCCCATGCATCCCCAACTCCCTTGCCAGTGTGGCAGGATGGAAAGCAGCAAAGGCCTTGGCTCTGGGTGAGCCCTGCTCAGCAATAACAAAAACATCTCTGCATTATCAACTCTGTGTTCTGCACAAACCCAAACATAGCCCCATACTAGCCTCTGTGAAGAAAGTTAACTCTACTCCAGCTCAAACCAGCACAATGGTGCAGAAGGACCATGTTTCTATTGTCTCTCACTTCAGGAGTTTTTATGTGAAACAGCTACTTGTCAGCTAAATTCCCACATCCATCAAAACTGACTGTTTTATCTGTTCTTCATGAGAGGGAAACAAAGCTAGGTGCCTTCTGCATCTTGCATTCCATATGGCACAAATACATTCCTCTGTAGCATCAGGACTCTAAATGGACATTTGGAGAAGAAATAATTATCGTCATCATGAAGTCTTCAGGTTCTTGCCTTTTGTGCTGAACAAACATGATCAATGACTACAGGTACAAGCAGATGGTAACATTTGTCAGTATACATCTTTCAGGAACACTAGCCTTTTGTGCCTCTGCAAGACAAGATTTCTGAGAAATAATAGCTACATTTGACAAAGAGTGCCATGCATTTCAGGAACCACCACAAAACATGACTCTTGGCAGGAGCATCAAAAATTTTATTACAAGCATTTATTTGCCCTGTAGTTTCAGAAAAGCATATGCCATGCTCAGGCAAGAGGTTACAGCATTTTGTTGTCTTTTCTTGTTTTCTAAGACATCTTGTAAGGAGTGGTTATTTCTTTTATTTAAAAGAGAAGAAAGAGGATGAACATATGCTGAGTGAGGAGTCACCAGCTCCAGGAAGGTGGAAGACATTTCTTGGAAGTAAATCAGCAGCTTCTAGGAGAAAAACCACACTGGAACACCTTCACCTAACATGGAATTCAAGTCAAAAGGAAAGCAAAAAGCTTCCAAGAGAGTCAAAATGGACTGGTCTGTGGCCTGAAAATGGTGAATGGTCAGGATTTTCAGACTTAAAGACACTCTCACCTAGCATAGCACAGGTCTGTGCCCCCAAAATGTGGCTGACAAGAATCACTCCTGAAAGCTGCTTGAGGTTGGACAGTAACTTGTGCAATCTCCCATCTCCTCTTTAACCATGACATGTCCCTCTAACAGTCTCAGCTTCATCTTTGTCTTTGACATCAGAAGGGATAGAATTCTCTTCTAACTCTTTTTTGTGGGGAAGGATAGATGAAGGGATGAGAAAGGAAAAGAGCAGTCAAGACACTAGCAGCTGAAAGAGGGACTGAAATTGCATCAAAACATTAAATACCTTGGAGAAGGTGTCTGTGGCTCCTGAAGAGGGACACCAGGATCATTCCTGGTGCTCTGGGCTATCTGTAACTCTCAGCTCTGCTACTTCCATGTAGCTGGAAGATGTCCTTGGCCATCCTCCTTCTTCTGGCAAAATGTGTGTCTCTTTGACTCGAATGCGTCCTATTTATTTTCAGTTACATGTAACTCTAATCTAGAAAAATATTTCCTTTCAGTTACATGTAACTCTAATCTAGAAAATCTTTCCTTCAGGGGTCATAAAGACATAAATATCTCTAAAGACAGGTTAGGAGAGATATATCTCTGCTACTGGGCCTCTTAGCTCAGCTGTCACCTGGAGAGTTTTCCTATTGCTGTCTTTTGTACAAGACATACCAGAAGGCAGCTTTGTCAACTTTTACATTGTTATATATCTTGGGTAGGGTTTTGTATTTCCAGTAGTCTTCTGCATTTCATTTATTCCAGCTGTATGGAGACCAATAACTTAATTTTGTCCTTTCTAAAGTCAGTTTTCTACATTTCCTGCTATCAAGTATTGGGAGGAAAACAGAACTTGAAGTGAGCAGGGGGAAAAAGAAGTTCATTGTATGAAACTAACTTGTGAAGAACTTAACAATAGTAACAACAAAGAGCACAATTATCTCACTTGACTTGATTCTGTTTTCAGCAGTTGACCAATGTTAATCTCTTTTCCTATATGCTTACACTGTGGCTTCCTTTGGTTTGGTTTTTTTTTATCTATTCACCCTTAGGAAATATTTCCTTATTAGCAGAGTAGGAAAAAAAATGACCCAGCGAGTGTTAAAGTATACCTTAGGATGGTTTCATAATTGAAACAAAATTGTCATCACACATCATGCTTACATTGTTTTCTCCTGCTGTAAGGATTTGCATTTCAGATACTTTCTGTTTTCATAACAAGTCTCATAAACTCTTTGGGGTCAAATTGTGCCCTTATCTTACACCAATACAAATTATGATGCTTTTCATTCACTCTCAGAATCAAACTTCAAAAAAACCACATAGCCAGTAAAGTTGATAGATAATTTTGCCTATGTGCCATAAAAATGAAATAACCCCCCTCTTTAGCAATCCTAGAGATGAGTAGTATTCCTGTAAATTCTACATAGTTTAATAGTGGCAAAATATCAAAACACTCAATAAGGAGGTAAAGCATGAAACCATGGGATCCTGTGAATTTTCTTACTACACCACCACTGCACACAGACCAGTGCAGTGTGTTTGTTCATGCAGAAAACTGAGACTACATTTGACTCCCTATATTTTTCATTTTTTTCTTCAAAACTGTTATATGTTACTGTATGAGTGAAAGACATAGAGAAAAGCAGATGCAGACAATCTAGTAATCAATTCAAATGGGTTTAAGGAAGACAGCATATATATTGGGCCTCTCATGCCTCACACAGAAAAGTTAAGCATTTTTAAGATTGTGAAGATTTTCTAAGTTTTCCACACATAGAATCAAGAGCCAGTCAAAGACATGACAATTACTAGGAAGTTCAGCAGTAATCTGCCCCTGGTCTATCATTTAGATGGAGTATATAGAAGAGCTTCCCTAAAAAGTTACATGCAGCATCCAGTTCTACATTAGAGCTCTTACTCAAATATCAACAAAATAACACCTACCAGTGCTGGATGCCTGGGGTATCCTCCACACATACACTTGTGGACTGTATGAGCTGGTTTTGAATCACCATAGACTCAACTCAACCAGGTTGGAAGAGACATCAAAGATCATCAAGTCCAACCCTACTGTCCTTACTAGCCCATGGCACTAAGTGCCACATCCAGTCTCATCTTGAAAACCTCCAGGGATGGGGAATCCAACACCGGCCTGGGCAGCACATTCCAATGCCTGAGCACTCTCTCCATAAAAAATCTCTTCCTAATATCCAACCTAAACCTCCCCCGGCAGAGCTTGAGTCTGTGCCTTCTTATCCTACTGCTAGTGGCCTGTGAGAAGAGACAATTATGTTTCATTGTGGTTTCAAGCAAAACTGACTGAAATCTTTCCTCTGAAATTTATCTTTGATGAAACCTTTGCTTTTATAAGTGCTGTTACTTGGAAAGAAGATCTGAAAGTTGAAAGCTGATGTGATATATGGTCCCCTGATTCGTGTCAATATGGAGCAGTGTTGGAATCTGTATGAATATCTACCTTAATACAGTTTTGTTAATATAAGCCTTATATTGTTTGTGGTGCTGTTTGTTTGGAGTTGGAAGCTGCTATGACACATAGCTGAGCATTAAAAACTGAGAGGACCTAGAGATGCAGGAGGGCAGAGCTGTGTGCGAAGGAGCCGCGTCCGGCGGCACCGGCGGAGGGTGAGCTCAGCGGTGGGCAAAGATACTTGTAATACAGTTTGTTTGTTAAGAACATTTTGTTTGCTTAGCATTTACCATGTTTTGTTAGGCTGTGTTGTTCCTGGAGGAACTTTTTTGGGTTCGTTTTTGGGGTTTGATCTGGACAGGAATTGATTTCCGACTGAGCCTGCCAGAGGAGAAGGGGTTGGGTTTGGGCCGATGCTTTTAGGTGTTTACTCAGCAGCCTGCGCAAGTTCGGGAGGACCCAAGGAGGCAAAGTGAGCATGTCCCGACAAAGACACCCCCATTCTCGGGACAGTCATGAATATGTATTGACAAGC
>NW_008688508.1:0-15162 GCF_000695815.1 Acanthisitta chloris | reverse complement strand
GTTTTGCTTTGCTTGTGTGTGCAGCTTTTGCTTTCTCTATTAAACTGTCTTTATCTCAACCCATGAGTTTTTGTAGCTTTTACCCTTCTGATTCTCTCCCCCATCCCGTTGGTGGGCAGTGAGTGAGAGGCTGTTGGTTCTTGGCTGCTGCTGGGGTTAAACCACAACACAAGGGGTTCATCAACCGAAACCTAAACCTGTACTGTGTGTGTTGGTAGAGCAGAGACTCCTCGCACACTCAGAGCTGTTTGCTTGCTTAAATTCACATAATAAACTGTAAACTTTACAATCCTGTTTGGGGACTCAGTCATTTATAACACTGAGAAACAGTGATACAGGTGAAAACAACCTATTTGTAATTGAATCATTTCAGGTGGGTTCTGTTTTCTTGGGGTTCCTTGTTTGCTTCTATGTTTTGTTGTTGCTGTTATTTTCACTTCAACAGAAAGGCAAGCATTTCTAGAAAATCAAAATAAGCTCCTTATCAAGGTGACTAACACAGCCTGCCTTGCTCAGAAGAGCTGCACTAACATCTGTGAGTTTTCAGGGCATTTGTGAATATGCTGTCTTATTCCACTGTTGCATATCCACATTTTCCAGAAGGGGCATTTGTGAATATGCTGTCTTATTCAACTGTTGTATATCCACATTTTCCAGAACTCCTAAGGAGTCTTAATACATAATCTTAATTTCTAGATGATCTTAAGGGCCATAGCAGGAGAAACATTAGAAACATTTCTAAACAAGGTATGATAGGAATGTTGGGACAAGTTTACTTAAAAAAAAGAGAGAACAAAGTTTATAGAAATTGGTGACTTATTAAAAGTGAAAAGGGAAAAAAAAGGCACTTTCCTCAAGCTATTTTCTCTCCAGTTCAGCTGATCTAGTCCATTCCTTGCTCCTGCAGTGATAAGTTGTAAACACTCCAAGCAGTGTATCCTTTTCAGGTATGCAGTTGTGATTGCTTTGCAAGCCCAATGGTATGACAAACAAGAGGGATTTCAGGAATGTTTGCACTGCTCATTCCAACCTGACAAGTAGATGTTATCAGAAAACAGATGACGGGATTTACCAAGTTATGTAAGGTTCAAAGAATCTGGAAGGGTTTACTCTGACAGAAACTCAAATTGCAAACACAGGACTATAATTTCAGGATGTTTTACTGTCTCCTGCAGCCTGTCAGTACAGATCTCACTCATAACCTCATCTGGCAAAAGCTGATGTAACTGTTTGAAATTCGAAAAACAAAACAATTAAAAAATCAACAAACCAAACAAATGGAGCAGTCAGGTCTCACCAAAACACCTGGGATGATAGGGCACATAGCAAAGCTATTTGGAAGGTGCAGTGTACACATGTGCACATGCATGCATGCAGCAAACTGATAAATTTGCCTAAAGTTTTGTTTTCTGGGGTTAATTGATTCCATAGACTATGCTGGAACATGGTTTTACAATACACCTGAATAGTTATCTTAAAAAAAGAAAGGTATATTTTATGGTTATAATTGGAGAGAGTTGTTTGATAAAAGATCTGCCAAATAGCAGAAGGAATTGTCCAGCAGGAAGGAGAGGTCACCATAAAACTGGCAGTTTCTTCCTGTTACAGAACATTCCTAAATTTCTCCTTAGTGGCAGGGGCAGATCTACAGGCACCCTGCCTGCTGTAGGGAGAGTCTCCAGGTTGACTTTACCTTACTCAACTCAGGGCTGGTTCAAGGTACAGGCAAGGTGTGCAGTTGTCTACACAGGTCTGTGCTGGTTTGAGCTGAAGTAGAGTTAACTTTCTTCACAGAGGCTAATATGGGGCTATGTTTGGGTTTTATGCAGAACACAGAGTTGATAATGCAGAGATGTTTTTGTTATTGCTGAGCAGAGCTCACACAGAGCCAAGGCCTTTGCTGCTTTCCATACTGCCACACTGGCAAGGGAGTTGGGGATGCATGGGAGATTGGGAGGAGACACAGCTGGGACAGGTGACCCAAACTGACCCAAGGGATATTCCATACCATAGCACATCATGCTCAGTGTATAAGGTGGGAGGAAGAAGGAGGAAGGGGGGACATCTGGAGGGATGGTGTTTGTCTTCCCAAGGAACCGTTACGCGTGATGGGCCCTGCTCTCCTGGAGATGCTGAACACCTCCTGTCTGTGGGAAGCAGTGAATTCATTCCTTGTTTTGCTTTGCTTGTGTGTGCAGCTTTTGCTTTCTCTATTAAACTGTCTTTATCTCAACCCGTGAGTTTTTGTAGCTTTTACCCTTCTGATTCTCTCCCCCATCCCGTTGGTGGGCAGTGAGTGAGAGGCTGTTGGTTCTTGGCTGTGCTGGGGTTAAACCACGACAAGGTCTATGCAGCACAAAATATAGGGGTGGAACACAATAGGAAACAACATCAGGAGATCACTGACCACCCACAGGAAACCCAGTGTGTCTGAGTTAAGGCTGTTAGTCTACTGTAACAATGACAAAGAGGCAAAAATAAAATGGACTCACTGCCTGTGGTGTCGCTCAAAGGTGTTTTACTCAAGGTTGCAACATGCTACACACAGGTTGCTGTTTTTCCCCAAGGCAGAACTGCACATCTCCTCCCTTTGATAAACGTGATCTTTGTTCTAGAAGATTGCATTTTTATTTTTATAGATGTTACAGTAGAAATATATCTTACGAAGACTTACATAGAGGAGAAAGCAGTAGTTATAACAATGTTGGTTTCAGGTCTACAAATACAGTATATTTGTAAAATGGATTCATTTTATCCAGCCTAATGAAAACAATGGGATTTTCACAGGACCTTGCAGACCAGGAATGGACCCTGCTCTGGATGCAATCCCAATTTCCTCACATGTTAAAATTATCATTGTCCCATTTATTCAGAGGCAGTCATAGCTAATCAGTACTCAAAAGCAGCTACCACAAGTATTAGAACAAATGGATGTCTCCATGTGACTCCATATTCTTGTTAAAAATTCGTGTGATCTCATGAACTATAAATGTCTGTGTCAAAAATAAACATGGAACTTCATGCAGCAGATAACATCTGATTGTGGGAATGTGCATTTTGTACTGAATGACAAAGGTGTTTTTCCCCTGCTATGTTTATAAGTCCAACATTAGGACAAGGCATGCATCATGTTTCATAAAGAAGCAGAATGTGTAATTTTAATATTTTTAAACTACATCCCATGGGCATGGCAAGTGAATTGGCTCTATCCTATCACTTAAGTGTTCAGTGGCATGACCAACATTTACATCGTTTTTTGTTCACTTTTTCTTTTATTTATATATATTCTTTATTGATGCAGTGTTAGATCACAAAAATGACTGTTCATTTTTGCCTGATATCCTGTGATTTATTGCCAAGAATCAAATATTTATTAATAATTTGAGCTCAGGTTATGAAATAATTTTTCAAGTTGTCCAGCTGAGCCCATCTGGTTAAATTTTCCCATCAATTCTAAGAGATGGTGTAAAGTTGGCCCTGAATGTCAATCTGTCTTCAGGAACAGTTGTAATTTCAGTCTCAACCTCTGCATCAATGCTTAGACAGTGAGTTATGAATTTTCAGTCTCCTAGCAGAACAAGTCCTTCACAAGTTCACTTCTGATACCAGAAGTAAGATCAAGAGATTTTTTTAGTTTGATAAAGTGTCTCTAATTAAAAAAACCATACAATGACCCCAGATATTTCTTCCTGAGATGGACCTCTTATATCATTAAGAATTATTAGGATATCAATTATGTCTAATTTTTAACTGTATTTTCCCTTCATTATAAAGACACCAGTTTTCCATATTGGAAATGAAATTGTTTCTGTAGAGTGATAAATCTTGCAAGCAAACTCATTCCTTTATTAATTTTCAAGGGCCAAATGCAAAAACTGTTTTCTGAAGTTTTCAACCTGTTTTCTGAAGTGATAGTTTTAATGTTAAGAAATGCCTTTAGTACCTAATTCAATGCCAGAAATATGATTGCTGTGAATAATACAAAGCAATCACTTAAATGCATTGTTTTAAACTGATTGAATTAAGAAAAAAAGTTTTTTTCTGAAGTAGAAGGTTTGGATTATGCTACTAAAAAGGCAGAC
Source organism: Acanthisitta chloris (assembly GCF_000695815.1). Taxonomy (NCBI): domain Eukaryota; kingdom Metazoa; phylum Chordata; class Aves; order Passeriformes; family Acanthisittidae; genus Acanthisitta; species Acanthisitta chloris. Next base: position 11,080 of record NW_008688508.1, on the reverse strand, counting down.
ACATTTTGGTGACAAACCTTTGATAATGAAATAAGAAGTCATTTCTGTAAAACCTTTGGAGGTTCTAAACATGTTGTCACAGGAACCAAAATTCTTAACATAAATCAAAATATGTAACTATATAAAATATCTCTTTACAGAGGTTTGGATTTCCTTGAATTTCAGCTGTATTTTGCACCAGTATTCCAACAAAATGACATTAATAATAAAAACCTAGGTTTTTCCACACCTATTTTTGTAAACAATGATCATTTGTCTGGTTCATGTACACCAAAATCTCACAATATAAAGTACATTTAAACTTCAGTGATGAAAATTAACCATTTATAATTAAGTTACAGCAGATTAGAGAGAAAATATCCCACTTTTATTTTTTTTTAAAATTTGTCTTTAGATTCAGAATTAACAATACCCATTTTTTGACACAGATTACTAAGTAACTTAATTTTTTATAATACCATTGACTAAGTAACAATTTTTTTAAAAAGGCAATCTATCCAAAACAGTTCTATTTACTGATGGATTTTTCTACCTATGGAAATCAAAACCTTGCATATCTTTTTCAATCCTGCTGTTGTAGCCCATACATCATTTATAGTCTGTGAGATTAGTAATATCTTCATAAATCAAAATTAGAAGGCAATAGAAAATATTGAAACAAGTTAAAATAGGACCTCTGAAAGAGAAGAATAGAATAGAATAGAATAGAATAGAATAGAATAGAATAGAATAGAATAGAGTAGAATAGAATATTTCTTTTGGAAGGGACCTACAGGAGTCATCTAGTTCCTCTCCCTGACCAATTCAGGGCTGACTAAAAGTTAAAGCATGTTGATAAGGGCATTGTCCAAATATGTTTTAAACATTGACAGGCTTGGGGCATTGATCACCTCTCTAGGAATTCTGTTCCAGTGTTTGACCACCCTCTTGCTATAGAAATGCTTCCTAATGTCCATGCTAAACCTTCCCAGCACAGCTTTATAGCAAGACACTTAATTTAAAGAAACACAAACTATGGGCTCACTCTGATCAGACTTCCTATCTTTAAAAATAGTAGTAACTCTACATTTTATCTATAATCACATTTAATTATTGTGTTCTCGTCATTTTCTGCTGCCTCATTTGGACTTGCCAAATTACTGCACTTACCCACATCAGCTCAAGATTGTTTTCTGAGAATAAATATTCCATATGAATTTTGGGCATTAGTCAGCAAAAAGTGCTATCAATGACTATGCCATCATCACTGCTGAAATGCAGTTGTTGGTAAGCACTGTGTCATTATTTCAGAAAAGAGATCACTCTCTCCCAAGAGTCCCTGGGCTCTGAGAGACAGTTTCTCCAGTAGCAGTGAGCTGGTGGTCAGCATTTGAAAGAGCTCAGGCACAATGCAAGAGCACTCCATCTGTGAAGGAATTTCATCGTTGGGTCTGTCAGGGCCATAGAGCTCACCCATGGTGCAGGAAGGGATTTGCTGTCATCTCTCCATCTGCCACCTATGGCTGACTCCAGACAGTTGCCTCCTTTGACCTCTTACCAGTAGTGGATTTCAGTTCTTAAAGCAAGTTAAATTGTCCTAGACAAACCCCTAAAGCCTCTCTTCTAAATCTGAAATGTGACTTGAGGTGTCTTTTCACAGCACATTCTAGGTGTCTTCTCCTGTCTGTGTGGCTGCACATTTGTATGGAGATCAGGACATCTTCCCTCTGTCTGCAGAACAAGAGCCTGGTAATGCTTCACCACACACATGTGGTCCCAAACCTGTCTCGTGCTAAGTCTGATGGACACAGGCACTGTCTCACTGTAAATCACACTTTATTCTTGGCCAAATAAGAGTGTTTTCAGGTTCCTGCAATGACTGTCTCCTTCTGATCATGTAGGTTCCTGCAATGACTGTCTCCTTCTGATCCTGTATACAGAAGTAAATGCTCACAAATCTCTCTGTAAGTTTTTGTTACATGCATGAAAATGAATGGGACATTTTGGTTCCAGAATCCCTAGTTATGGTGTTGATGTGTGAATCTGGCAGGCTGTGTCTGCTGTTCATGAGCCTGCATAGCAGTTTCAGGGCTTTAAACTGGCTCATAAACCTGTAAAGAGGACAGCTCTCAGTTCTCATCTGTTTTATGATTTGGGTTTTTGTCTGGTGAATGGATTATTTGATTTGAAAGAATAATGTTTTATGGCATTTGTGCTTTTTTGGATTTAAGAGATTTACCAAATAATTGTCTTTCCCAGGTACTGCAGATTTTTTTCCCCTGTATAGAGATCCTTCAATGCAGTTAAATAGTTCATTGTGTAGGTTATTTGTATTCTGGGTAAGTCTGGTTTATTTTTCTGCATAGATATGAAGCTACGTAAAATTTCATAGTGTACCTTTCCTCTTTGTAGCTACATCAATAATCACTTTTATAGACACTTTGATAACATTATACCACTTCACAAACAAAAGAGAAGTCTTGATAGTATCAAATACTATTTACAGTTAACATGCTTGCAGTATATGCAAGACATTGCTCATTAGAGAAAAAAACTTCATTTTTTTCTTGTTTCCAATGTGTGCAAAGAAAAATAGACTAGTTTAGCTGTGATGTGATATTCTTGTGGTAATGTTTTTCAGTTACTTAGACTGCTTGTAAGCCAGCACATTTCAGACTGTAAGTGGCCCTGGGTGCACAGGAGAAGTAAAAGGCTGTGAAAACAAAGCAAAAAAACCAAAACCAAACCCTTAAAGGCTGCTGTGCTTGACTGTGCTCTTATCAGGGTGTCAGAATAGATTTTCTCCAGAGGTGCCTTCCATCCCCAGCAATTCTGTGACAGCAATTGTGGAAATCTTAAGTTTAGGGTAAATCTATATGTAGATTATTTTTCTCTATAAGTATTTTTTTTCTGTAGAAGAAACTGTGATTCTGTATTTCATGACAGTTGAAAATTAATTTCCCTATTTAGAGGTTATTGTTTATTGTTCTTTCAGCAGAAAACTTGAGTTCAAAGGCTTTAGTTTACGAAAAGGAGAAGACATAGGACGTAAGAAATTCAGCATCTGTGGCATTTGCCACCACTGCAATAATTGATATCTAACTCTTCCTTGGAATTAACACACCCTCAGCACGATCTGTATTTGAACACAGAGAGACAATGATTGTTGTGATTTACATCTGACACCTGAGATTGCTCCCCAAGGAGTGCAGTCTGGACTCTGCCTCTAATGGTATGATGACCACTAAAGCAATGGCATAATTAAATTTAATGGGGGAAAAAAAGCCAGTGTTTTACCAGTGGCTATTTAATCTGGAAAGAAAGCAGCATTGAAACTCTCATCCCCCCTTCAGCATGTAATTACACTTTTGACAAAAAAATTTGTTCCAGTTCCTTTATAAGGATCCAGCAAAAATAGCATATAACCAGCTCAGGGTATTTCTGTCAGCCTTTAAAAACTCATTCAGATCCATTGTAGGATTACTTATGTTTCTGTGAACAACAGGAAAGTCTTTAAATAGATAAGGACTTAAAAATCAATTTAATCCTTCATTAAAGCACAGCCTCCTCACCTTTTTCTGACAAGAGTCGAATGTCAGACAACAACTGACTACATGTGATTAAACCAAGTATTTTTCTCACTAACTTCTAAATTTTGTCCATAAACTAAATGTCTATTGTGTGGAACAATAGGACTTTATAATCATGCTTATTTTTACATTTACAGGGCACTTTTGGCTTTGCTAAAATCAGATTGTGAAGCTAGAGAGGCAGATCCTAATCTAGCATTTCCATAGTTCCTCTCCAGTCAGAGAAATATCACAGATATAAACCAGAAAATGATCTGCTGAAACAAGGAGAGGTGAATAAAGCAAGGTGCTGTCAGTTTTATCTTTGCCTATTCTGCTTTTAAAATACTACAGCACTATACTCCTACACACACAGATTGCTTATTAAAATGATGCACAACAAATGAATGATGCATAAACATCAAAGCTTACTCACTAAAGCTCTCTGACTCTCAATACCCTAAAACTCACATTTTAAAAATGCACATGAATTCACCTAGAATGAATGCTTCCTTGTAGTTTTCAAAATATCTATTTTGCTATTTTTAGAGTTCAAAGTAGGGCATTAAACATGCCACCAAAAAAAATCCACTGTGGGCAAATTGTGTTGAAAAAAACATGCTGTCGTGGTTTAACCCCAGCAGCAGCCAAGAACCAACAGCCTCTCACTCACTGCCCCACCAACGGGATGGGGGAGAGAATCAGAAGGGTAAAAGCTACAAAAACTCATGGGTTGAGATAAAGACAGTTTAATAGAGAAAGCAAAAGCTGCACACACAAGCAAAGCAAAACAAGGAATGAATTCACTGCTTCCCACAGACAGGAGGTGTTCAGCATCTCCAGGAGAGCAGGGCCCATCACGCGTAACGGTTCCTTGGGAAGACAAACACCATCACTCCAGATGTCCCCCCTTCCTCCTTCTTCCTCCCACCTTATACACTGAGCATGATGTGCTATGGTATGGAATATCCCTTGGGTCAGTTTGGGTCACCTGTCCCAGCTGTGTCTCCTCCCAATCTCCCATGCATCCCCAACTCCCTTGCCAGTGTGGCAGGATGGAAAGCAGCAAAGGCCTTGGCTCTGTGTGAGCTCTGCTCAGCAAGAACAAAAACATCTCTGCATTATCAACTCTGTGTTCTGCACAAACCCCAAACATAGCCCCATACTAGCCTCTGGGAAGAAAGTTAACTCTACTCCAGCTCAAACCAGCACAGTTGACTTGAAGTATTTTGCTGGAACCATGGGTATGTTAATAGCTAAGGCTGGGGCTCTCTTCAACAAAGTTAGTAAAGATGAGTCAGGTCATGCACTGGATTTCACTATAGGCACAAACATGTACCTGTTTCTTTAGTGTTACACTGTTCCTGAAGAACCTGCCTGGTAGCTTGGCCATCTTCTTAGTGTAAGAGAAGGGCCAAAAGTAAAGTAGACAGCAGATCTGAGTCTTTGGATTTAATTGGACCAAACTGTACAATTTTGGGAGCAAGCTTCTTACTTCAATAGCTATGATAGCTCCAGTAACAGATAATTGTAAATGATCTGAGGAAGAAAAAGGAAAAAAAAAAGATTAAAAAAATCCCAAAACCAAAACCCCCAATCATATGCACGGAAATACACTGTGGTTTTAGAAACCATTGATCTTCAGCTGAAAAATCCAAACCTGAAAGATCTTGTTTTAGAGCAAATTAAAAAATAAAACAAAAGAAAATTTAGAAGGGATGAATGTCATCTAACAGCAGCTGTTTAAAATTTAGGCTGATAATTTCTGTTCCGGAATACAACACACAGAGAGATAAACACCTTCAAAATTATAGATATGGTTTAGGATAGAATGATGTTCTTCTGAATGCATTCACCCTCCTGGTGAATCATGAACATCAGGCTCACATCAGAAGGTCAACATTTCCATCCAGCAAGGGATTTCATGCTACACACCCAACAAGATTCCCAGAGAATCAATCAGGTTATCACAGTGTCACAATAATTTACACAGTGGAATGATGTCAAAATTGAGAATAGCTCTTGCCAGGTGAATATAAGTACACACAGAGACACTAACATCTAGAAAATTAATTTTTCTAGTAGCACTATCAAACCTCACAAAACTCTCTGAGTGCATCACTTGTTCCTATCATGTGAATCATCAAGTCTCAACAGTCTTTTAGTCTATAAATAGACATAGCTGGTATTATTATGACAATTCCTGGTGAGGCTGTATTGTAGTTACATCTACTGATAGTTGTTTGAAACAGAAATATTTTTCTTAGAAATAAATTTGGGAAAAAGCAATTTTTATTTAAATTGCCCTAGAGACCTTCAATGACAATAATTTCTAATCAAATTAACTTAAAATAAAAAATGGTAATCTTCTTGATCATGGAATTTCTTAAAATTTAGACTTATTACAGTTGTTTTTCAAAAAATAGTAATCTGAATTGTTCAGGAAAGAAAATATCCATTTATATTAAAACTCGACGATTTAAAAAGTATTCTTCATTAATTTGCAGAACAAAGAATCATTAAAGCTTTTTAAATCACCCAAATTTCTGTAATGTTGGCAAAACAGCTGGCAATCAGTTAATTTTTCATAATTAAATCCAATATGCCAGGGGCAGGTGCAGCTTTTACTTACTGTGGGGGTGATAGAGGAGGTTTTCTCCAAAAAGGCAGTTGATCTGAAATCAAATGTTTCAAGGTCAGTTGAAGACTGGGAAAAAAAAATCCTTACAGATGACATAGAGCTTTCAATGCTAATGAACTGGATTGAATGGATATGAAATGGAACAGGTACCTTTCTATATGTGCAAGAGAAAGTTTAGTGTAGATAATTGCTCAGATTGATACACACCAAGTATTCCTATAGGTTCTTTATATTTTCACTCTGAATTCCCAATATGAATGGGAGAAAACTAACAGTGCTTTTTTTATATTAGGCACAATTTCAAAGCTTGCATCGACATGCCCCAACAAAAACACAGGGATATCTCCAAAGCTGTGAGCAGCAGCAAAAGGCTGTGTAATGAGATCTGTTCATGTCGTTGCTGTGTGTCACAAAAGACTCCTCTCCTCCACTGGGAAGTCCTGTAGGTGGGGAGACTTTCTCCTGAGAGATGCACAAAGGTCTTTTAGCCAGCAGAGCTGTGATAAACCCACCCACAGAGACTTAGCCTGCTCCATGCACCTGTGCAATGCCAGAACCTCCAGTCTGGGTCAGCCAGGATGAGAGGAAGGAGGGATTGATGATACTGGTAGAGAGAACAGGAAGCCTGTGAGCTGAGCTGCAATATCTCAGTGGATGGTAAAAGAGGGTGAAACATGCTTCCTTTTAACTAAAGAGGGGAATTAGAAGGAAAGGGGCTGGAGAACTGAAACTCACCACTGTGAAACAAGGGAGTTCATTTTGCTTTTGTGGCTATATCTATGGCATTTCAAGCCATTTTAATTTCTCAGAAGGGAAATAAAACAAATTTGTTATTAAATTTATATGAGAACCTAACAAGCTAGCAGATCACCCCCCAGTGATTTACATGGATGCTCTTATTATCCATGGATCACTGACATGATAGAGCATAATGACATCTGAAAGAGTACTTGGAGACCACTATTTTGTGTCAATGAGCAGTTAAGAAGCCCTTAGCTTTTTGGAACCACAGTTTAGTGCCTGTTTCTCCATAGACTGACACAATAAAGGCAGCAATATGATGAAGCCAACTGGCATCCTAACAGCATGCCTGCTCATATTGTATTTGGAAGGGCTTTTTATTCATGACTATCTCTGTGTGGAATAATCCTATTTTTCATGATATTGCTGTGCGTCCATCTTTTGGAATATTAATATAGGAGTTTGAATTCTATCAGTTCTGCATGTAGAACCACTAAGTTTTTAATTCAGATTTCATAAAAATGGACATAACTGCAGTGTAAGAACACAACTATTAATGACTGTTTCTTTGAGCTTCAAAATTACTCTGAACAATTCTGCATTTTTAAACTGCCATATTCACTAGAATTAAGTTCTCTTACTGTCCCTAATTGGAAAGAAGAGGTGATAGCCTCACTTGCCAGCTTGTTAGATTTGCAAGAAACCACCTTCAGGCTTTGCTGATGTTGCTAATCATAGTGCTAAAAGCTCTCTGAAATCATCTGCAAAGTTTTCACTATGATTCTTCTAATCATTTCCTAGAAATTGTCCTTTGTCTTAAGGCCAGAGAATTTGCCTTTAGTCAGGCCAGGGATGTGATATTACCAGGTGAATGTATTCACTCTATTTCCTTATTTTCCTCTATGCCCAATGTAGTCAGGCCAGGGATGTGATATTACCAAGTGAATGTATTCACTCTATTTCCTTTTTTTCCTCTATGCCCAATGGTTGTCCTGCTTGATTTTCTATATACCTGGTATCCTTCCAGTCAATACTTATAAGCTTAAAAAGACACATTACCACAAGCTACAGATCAGTTTCTGTTTTGTTAGATCCAACTATAAATGTCTTGGGTTTATTTGGGAAAGGAAATTTAATGACTGAATATTTCAAATCCAGGGAGAAATGATTGTGTAGTACTTTGTTGATTTTCTTCCAACTAGATCTCATTGAATATAGAAAATATATTGGTATTTTTGTTACTGGAATATTTATTAGGTCTGTGGTATCCAAACTGTGAATTTGGGGTGAGTGTGGTTTTGTTCTTTCTTTAGGGCACTGTATTTTCATCCATGTTCTTTCAGAGCCCTAAGTAACAATAGAGAGCAGGTCCTGATTCAGAGCCTTGGGGAGCAAATTCTTCCCATTGATTTTGGAGGTCTGAGATAAAGTCCAATATCTGGGGATTGTAGAGCAATTACACCAGTAGGATACATCTCTGGAAATCATTTCCAGTTACTAGTGACTGGTTTCATAGCAGTATATTACACCCAGCGACCTTGAACACCTTAATTTATGTGATAATTAAAATATGTCAAAGGACAGTTATGAAACATTTAAAGAATGTAAGCAAAATGCTTCCTATGGCCAAAAAAGAAGATCCAGGGACTAAAATATCTCAGTGATTGAGAGAATTGATCATACCACAGAATGTCTCATAAAAATAGATTAAAAAAATTAGATCCATCATAAGTAGGAGGTTTTTTTTGTTGGATTATTAAACAGCAATGACTTCCTGTCAAGTAGATATCAACTATTTCTATTTAACCAATGAAACTGTGATTCTGCCTACATTGCAGAATTCCTAGTGAATTTTAATTTAATTTTCCTAGTAAAGTTTATCTTCTGATTTCCATCCACATAATTCCATATTTGGATGATGTTTCATACGTAGGTGAAAAAAACCCCACAGGTAGGTTTGTTTAGCTGTCATATTCCAGTTCTTTGCAGAATTTTTTTTTTGGCAATAAAGTAATTGAAACATGAGAGATGCAGATGCAAAGAGACTTCATAGTGTCTGCTTAAAACAGCATTTCTTCCCAATTTTGAGTTACAAAATGCCATATTATTTCATCCCTTCCTTTTTACTGATAGCAAAACAACACAACATGATACCACCATATACTGAGATGAAATTCAGACTTTTGGATAAGGAGTGATTTTGGAGTGCTGGTAGTGATGTCAAGCATCCTTTTCTTCTTTCTCTAAACACTTCATAAGTTTTCTCAGACAATCTCACTGAAATCTTTTCCATTGGTGGATCATGAATTGGAGATTTCAACATGCAATGGAATCTGTACAGTGAAATTTTGCATTTTTTGTTGTGATACATGACTTCTCCCTTCATCAACTATCATCTGAATTACACTTTCTGGAAGAAAAGATTGGTTTGTAGAAAAAGAGAAAAGCCAAGTATTGAAGTGCAACTCTAAGAATTTGTACAAATGGATGACAAAAAGTAAAGAAGCACCATTGGTTTCATGGTTAATGTGACATTACTTCCACCTAATTACTTGGGTAATAACATTGACACTCATAGATGAAACCTCTGGTAGGACATTAGCATGCTTCATTTACAGTCTGGATGATGATGTTGGCAGTGCCAAAGGATGGACAGTCCCTTGAAATGTCCTTTAGTGCAGTATTTCCTGTAACCCTAAGTCATTCAATGTCATTATTCATTATCTATTTATGGTAGGAAGTAACACAACCATGTGAACAGTAATGTTACAAATGTTGATAGACAAACTAAAAGAACACTAGCCATACCACTTAAAAAAGTTGATTGTATCCTAACTTGTGACTTTTAATCACAAAGTTATGAGTTTTAATCAAATTTACCTAAAAAACCTTTTCTTTAAAGTACCCTGTGACTATCAGTGAACACAACTCACTGCATCAACACCAATTAAGGTTTCAAATTTACCTAAAAAACCTTTTCTTTGAAGTACCCTGTGACTATCAGTGAACGCAACACACTGCATCAACACCAATTAAGGTGTTAAGGCAAATTTTCTCTATAAAATCTTATTTTTCATCCATGATGTCACCAAAATATAACAACTAGAGCAGAAATAATTAATTCCACATAACTGCAGTATATTTTGCTTTTCTAATAACCTCTCAGAAAGTGAAAGAATCAGTAGGAATGATGATATATGCCAGGTTGTTCTCTACTTTTTCTTATTTTGCATCCAAAGAATATAATAAGTGTAACAAACAAGAATTTTTGCCCTTCTTTTCCTCCAGTGCTCATTGCCTCACTTTAACCAGTTTAAACTAGCCCACCTTTATGGATGATTCAACTCCAAATTTCTTTACTTGAGCACAATGGAGATGAAAAAAAGATATATAGAGGCAATATAGAGATTATATAGACATCAGATATCTAGGTGCAAAGTCACTGGAATTTTTAACTGTGAAACTGGTAAACTATTCCAAGGGGTAAAGTGATTAGTCAACATGACATTCTGACAATTGAGTATCTAAGTTTCAGCAAAAGCATCCACTGGCTATCACTATTTTGTTTCATGTGTGACATCAAATAAAGTTGTTTCATTTAAACATCGACAATTTTCATCATTTGCATTAAACTCTGCTCCATCTTAACACACACTCAAGGTGTGCAGCACTACCTCTGTCAAGTCAATATACTGCCCAAGTAATGAGCAACAGATATGCCATGAAAACAAGCAATCATTGTTGATGTCAAAGGACAAGCAGCTATGCCATTCTAAACATTAGCAGACTAAGCTGAAAGAGCTGTAAGGTACTGATTGTTGCTTCTAGGATCCTTTTGCCAATAGGTTTTAACCAGTATAATCCTTTGGAAATGCTTGGTGATCACTCCAGAGACAAGTATCTTCTACTCTGGTGAAACAACCATGCATTTCTCAATCAACAGAATGTGAAGCACCATATGTCCTGAAAGCCTTTTTCATTACTGCTACTGCTGCACTTTTCCTCTACTTTAGTTGACCTTGGGAAAAAGGCAATCAGGGGAATGAAAGTAGTGATGTGTTGCTGGAATTTGCGTACAAAGAGGCGACGCCATTCTCATCTTCTTGAATATCTCGTGACTGTCTCTTATTTACAAAAGTGATTCTTTTAT
>NW_008688507.1:9397-35833 GCF_000695815.1 Acanthisitta chloris | reverse complement strand
GCCCATCACGCGTAACGGTTCCTTGGGAAGACAGACGCCATCACTCCAGATGTCCCCCCTTCCTCCTTCTTCCTCCCACCTTATATACTGAGCATGATGTCCTATGGTATGGAATATCCCTTTGGTCAGTTTGGGTCACCTGTCCCAGCTGTGTCTCCTCCCAATCTCCCATGCATCCCCAACTTCCTTGCCAGTGTGGCAGTACAGAAAGCAGCAAAGGCCTTGGCTCTGTGTGAGCTCTGCTCAGCAATAACAAAAACATCTCTGCATTATCAACTCTGTGTTCTGCACAAAACCCAAACATAGCCTCATACTAGCCTCTATGAAGAAAGTTAACTCTACTTCAGCTCAAACCAGCACACTACTCCATCCCTGGAAATGTTCAAGGCCGTGTTGGATGGGGCTTGGAGCAACCTGAGCGAGTGGAAGGTGTCCCTGCCCATGGCAGAGGGTTGGAATGAGATGGTATTTAAGGTCCCTTTCAACCCAGGCCATTCTATGACGACTCCATGAAACCAGCATCCTCAGAAGCATGAAAGCCTTCTTTACAAGTCTGCATCCATGAAGTTAATCCTGGCACAAAATCTTCTGAGAGACAGTAGCCAGACTTGAAATATTCCAGCTAGTTATAGACTAGATAATCCAGACTGTATAACCAGGTCATGCTTCCACAACACTAACATGGCATCACTGAGGACATCCTAAGATTGTTTGTGGCCAAACCATCAGGTTACACTGTCTCAACAATGTAACTCTCCACCAGCAAAACTACAGTAGCTGAGCATCCCTGTCCAGGCTGCACAAAATACAAGGAATGGGTTTCAGCTAAGGCACAACTCGCAGCAATTATCAGCTGTGAGGGTGTTCACGAGCAGCAGCAATTCCTCAACCTGTGTCTGAGCCCCAGTGTAAAGCAAAACATTTCTTATTCTCTCTTAATCATAGAATATCCTGAGTTGGAAGGGACCCACAAGGATCATTGAAGTCCGACTTCACACTCCTTGACAGAGTCTGTTCTACCTTTTACTCATACTATGTTGCTGCTACCACTGGCAGTTCAAGCTCTGTCACACAATTTGAGTTATAGAGCACTTGTTTGTATTTCAGGCAACAGAAAGAAGCATTTGCAGAACTCTCAGAGAGTTTAAGACCATGGCTCAATACTCACAGTAATATAAACCACAGCTTAACCATGTATCTCAGTTCATAGCTGCTATAATTAGAGATTTGGGGCTTTTTTGCTAAAACTTTATCTACTTATGAAGAAAACTGCACAGCTCTAACAACACAGAACTTTGTAATTGATCATGCAATAAAATCTGGTACTTAACTATTGCACTTCATGCTGGACACAGTGAGAATATTCACAACCTTTCCTAAGCTTCCTTGTCTCTAATTATCTGGTCTACTTCTCCTGTTGATATCTTACACTCTGCACCTGAAACAGGAGTTAGAAGCAGGAACCAAGGCTATGGGGAGTGCATCTTTCTCTAGATTCAATCAGCATACCTTGAATAACTGATCAGCAATGCAACCAGCTGACAGCACAACCAAAGGTACACATTGCCAAGCTCTTCTCAGCTGTATTAAAATAACAGCAAGTAAGTAACATGAACTGTATTTAGCAAGTCACAAGACCAGTGCTTGGCTGTGACTGGGGAGGACGAGAAGGCCCATCCAAGGTGACACCCAATTCTTTTCAGCTGAAATAAATTGAATTTCTACCAAGGGAAGCCAGGTTTCACAAGCTATAACAGGGAAAGCGTTGACTAGACAGAGACTGTGTGAGTGCACAAGAGAGACTAGACTGGGGCCCATTTTTTTTCATCGTGCAGAAATGTAGCAGCTTTTTATTTCATTTTATGAGTCAGTGTTCCCAACGGAAAGAGCACACACATCATGGGTTTGGCATTGCACACCACTACGTTTCCTTTGCTGAATCCAATCCAGCCATTTGGTTAACCTCTTCAAGGAGGGTTTTGTGCCAGTGGCAGTCTCCAGGAGCAGGAGGGGTGCAAGGCAGAGATGTGTCAGATGAAAACTACTCTCCCTTGCAGTCTATACAGCACAAACCACTGCTGTGAGAAAACAAATGAGCCCAGAAGGCAGAAGTTGGGAAACTGGAGAGAAAGACCTCCTCCTGGCATGAGTCAAACTCTACAACAGTTCAAAGAGCTATTCTGGTTTGCGTTAGGTACAAATTGTCCACCAAAACCTATGACAGCTTTTCTCCCCACTGATTCATTCTCCAGTATGTCACTGGGCTACACAGACACAAGAATGCCACAGGACCCCACACTCACTCAGCATGCAGGCTACAGAGTTTCCAACAGAAGGTTGCCTTTCACGTTCCTTCCCATGTCACAAACATAGCAAACCATCCCTGAGCTGCTAAACTGTGAGGGTTTCTATTTTGGCCACAATGTGTAGCTGGGAGGATTGCAAAACTGCCAAGGTGCTTATGGCCTAATCAAAAATACAAGTAAGAATCAAAGGAAGCAGCTATAAACCCAGTCTCAAACCTAAGACAAGCCTTTACTGGGTTAATAAACTTGCTAAGAGATCTCTGGGTCCGTCCTGTGATCTTCTCTTTGCATTTGTCTGCAATTATTATTACATTTTATGAGCTTTCTGCCTAAATAATCAATTTCCCAGGCCAAAATATTAAAGCTATAATGCTTTAAGTGTGATGACTTGAATTTCCTCATTATTCCTCCTCTTGACTGATTTTGCTACTAAAGAGCTGACCACACATGACAACACACGTGCTGCAGTGGCAAGGGCTGATATCAGTTTCACCACCAAACACAGAATAAAAACACCTCAAAACCCATTATATTTCAACATGCACATTGAAGGATGTCAGAGCAGCATGTCAGATTCTATTAGAAATGCTGCAGGGGCAAGTAGTTAAGAGTTGTTCAGGGTTTGCCAACTGCATCTGTGACATTCATTCAAGGACAGTCCTCCAGTAACTCTGAGTGGGAAGAGTTCTTTTTGAGGCAAAAGCTTTGGCTTTTGTCACCCCTACCACTGTATGAGTGCTGTTCAAGAAGGCTACTACTGGGGAAAACAGCATTTGCCACTGTGTTGGATATGATACAGGCAGAAGAAAATGGTCCTGTGGTGTGCTGGTAAATTGATCAGAATAGATACTTCAGTATTTCTGGAGTTCAGCCTCTCCCACTTGAGTTTGGTGCTTGTAACTGGTAAATTTACTTACTGAGTAGAATCTAAATGCTGTACTAAGTGCCTAAAGACAGCATGAAATTGAGAGGCAGAGGGGAAAGCAGCACTGCCTTCTCCCTCATAAAGCATACTGAAAAATAGAGAAAATCTGCTTATTTTTCCTTCCCCCCCTCTCTGCTGTTGCTTTAGCCAGTCTTTCTCTCAATGGCTTCCTAGCAGAGCCTGCAAAGTTCTCTTCCCACCTGGCCATATGTGTTGTCTAGAGATTGTGCTAGACTTGAGGTGGCACCTTGTCCCCTCTGAAGGCAGTGGGAGATTTCCCATGGGCTTCAGTGGGAACAGAACTTCATCTTTTGTCTTGCAGACTTTCCAAGATGCAAAGTTCCTACTATTCGGTTGGGGCTCAAAATATAAATGGTGAAGCCAGCTCCCAATTCCTATGCTCTTCCCAAAAAGAAGGACACAATAAAGCCAATCTATCACAAAGATCATAGCCTAAGTAAACAATGGGATTTTTTAATAAAGTGTCGATATGCTGAGTGTCCAAATGGCTAAATACATATTCCTGAATTTCTGCCTGGGGGGAGTAGGATTTGGTTTATATCCATGCATAAATCAAGCCATGGCCCCTTATATTTACCTTGACTGTGTTAATATGGTGGGATTTTTTAAAAAAATATCTACATAAGGTTTCCTGACCTTTATTTATGATAGCCTAGATTCCTGTAAATGAGTGAGTAAATCCATGCTTCCAACAGGACACATCTAGTAAAAGTCTGGGAACTCTTAACCACAGAAAAAATGACAAGGCTTCAGGATGACTCATCACTGATATTTGCAGAGATATTGGAAAAAACTGGTTAACAAAGACTAATTAATATTCTTCCTCCTCTTCTGTAGATTCCCATCTGCTCTCCCTCACTCTCTGAAGGCCTCAGCACTCACAGAAGTGTGTTTCTCTGCCTGCAGACAGACTGCATAGCTAGGGCTGGAGCCACTCTCATTCCTCCTCTTTAAGACTGTTTACAAGAGCATATAGTGACAGGACAAGAGGAATGACTTCAAACTGACAGAGAGTAGGTTTAGACTGAGTATTAGGAAGAACTTCTTCCCGGTGAGGGTGGTGAGGCACTTGCACAGGTTTCCCAGAGAAGCTGTGGCTGCCCCATCCCTGGACGTCTTCAAGGCCAGGTTGGATGAGGCTTAGAGCAACTTGGGCTAGTGGAAGATGTCCCTGCCCATGGCAAGGGGTAGAAACAAGATGAGCTTTAAGGTCCCTTCCAAATCAAACTATTCTGCTCTTCTCTGATTCCTATGAAATCAAAGCAGCTTGGGGTCACTTGAGGAGGTGGGGAATGTCCACCCTTCTGGTACAGGCAGTGCAACCAAGAAACCTCAGTGCCTTCCAGTAAAGACACTAGGGGTCACATCTTACAAGTAAGCCTTCCCCTTTATACTCTAAAACATAACCATTTGCTAAATGCAGTGAACTCCCACCATAACAGTGTCTTTCTGCCTTCAGGACACAGACACAGCAAGCTAAGGAACAGTTGAAAGGCAGGACACAGAAGTCAGATGCAGGGGACATCTTACCCGGAGCACACTGACTTGAGATCTATGTATCCATCAGCCTACCCCACAGTAAATCCCCAGTCACCCTGCAATACATGTGTCTGGCAGCTCTGCATACTTTACCACTTAGTGCCATACAAGATAAAGCTCATAGGTGACTGCTGGAAAGGAGCCAGAATGTTTTTCAGGGGTGATGGATCTGGAGAAGTAGACAGAAATGAAGATCGATATGTATATTGTTAGGTGGTCTTCAAGACCTTCTTAGGGATACTACTAAGTGGGAAACTCCTTGCTCTCCATGGAATTCATCAGCAGTCCAGCAACACTTGGAGGATTTCCTACCTTCTTCAGACAAATCAGCTCTGTGGTGATCTCCCTACAGCCTGGTATTCTGAGTACTGACTATGGAAGACAGATCAATTTAAACTAAATGGGAGGTTCTTTCTAAATGGCGTTTTCATGAGATTATTCAACCAAATCCTGGGCTGCATCCAAAGGAGTGTGGCCAGCAAGTTGAGGGAGGTGATTCTTCCCCTCTACTCTGACCTAATGAGATCCCACCTGGAATACTGCACACAGTTCTGGCACCCCCAACATAAGAAGGACATGGAACTGTTGGAGCAAGTCCACAGGAGGCCAGAATCAAAGGACTGGAGCACCTCCCCTGTCAAGACAGGCCGAGGGAGTTGGGGCTGTTCAGCCTGGAGAAGAGAAGGTTGTGTGGAGACCTTAGAGCACCTTCCAGTATCTGAAGAGGCTCCAGGGGAGCCGGGGAGGGACTCTTTTTTTAGGAACTGCGGTGATAGGACAAGGGGTAATGGGCTCAAACTGAAGGAGGAGAAATTTAGGCTAGATATTAGGAAAATGTTTTTCCTGTGAGGGAAACCAGCATAGGTTGCCCGGGGACGTGCTGGCTGCCCCGACCCTGGCAGTGTTCAAAACCAGGTTGGATGAAGCCTTGAGCAACTTGGTGTGGTGGGAAGTGTCCCTGCCCAAGTCAGGAGAGATTGTGACTAGATGATCTGTAAGGTCCATTCCAACCCCCAAAATTCTATGATATCATTTCTATTCTAGTCTATAAGAATGTTTTTACAAATGCTTCAAATAGTCATGTTCTAGTGAAGATTGCTTCATTAAAAGCTCTTTGGTTACCAGCAAAGATGTGAAAGTTGTGTGAGTACAAGTCACAGTAAGAGTCTTCTAAAAGGAGAAAGAACTTCTCCCTCAGCTTGGCCAGATTTCCACATCCTTTCCAGCTTGTCAGTTCTGGAGCAGTGTCCCATAGGGGAAACATCCAACTCACCCTCAAATATTTTTTATCCTCATGAAAGTAAAGCAGTGAAGTTGCTTGTTAAAATAAAAGCAAAACAAAAGCATTGCAGTAACAATTTATACCCGTCTGTGAAAAAAAAACAGTCCCAGAGGACTAAATCGAAAATCTGATCATCTGTCACATCTGTCATTTCTTCTGACAAAAAATTGCCAACGCATTTCAGAGTCAATATGCAGCTCATCTTTGCAACGGCTGGAAGAAAAACAAAATCCATCTTATGTGACACTGCAGAACACACTGGGCTTTGAACTGTTCATTGGTCAGCTCTACTAGCTTCCTCCACACAGTTCAAATCACACCTCTTGGTCCAAATCAGCTTGCACTGCAGTCAGAACACTCTTACTGACTCCAGCAGGAACTGGATGAAACCCTGAAGAGATAAACTGAATGGGAAATGGGTTTTAAAGAGAGACCTCTTGCCCCCAAGGCAAGACAGTACTAGGAAACTACAGAAACATTGTTCTTTTTCAGCCTTTTGCCAAGACCATAAGATTTAAAACAAACATGGCAAAGATAAAGACTTCCATTCCGCTCCCAGACATTAGCTCAATTGAAACATCCTACTGTTGTTTTGCTATCACTGCAGAGTATTTCCAGCTTTAGCTAATGGCACAGAAGAAATTAAAACTCGCATTTTCCAACTTGTCTGGGAATTAAATCCCTAGTGCTCTATGTGAATCAGTTTTTCACAAGAAAAAAGGTTTCAAACCTCTCAAGCATCCACTTGGCTCTTGCATTATGTCGTGAGGAGTTGTCTTCACTTCAGAAAACTTGAAAGACTTCTAAGTTCATGAGGACAAAAAAGGGAGGGTTTCCACTGAGACAGTGACAACAAAATCTCCACGCAAATATTAAGGGATCTCTCAAAACAGAAGTTAAAGCCATGCAGATTTGAGATCATGAATATTTTCTACTTATCAAGAAAAACAAGCGTTCGGCATACTAACTCTGAACAAGACAATCAGAGAAGCTGCTCTCCAAAGAAGTCCAGAGAGACTGCATATTAATTTTGCTGTTATGAATCTCACAGAGCGTATTTTAAAAATTCTGACAGGACTCTATCTGCATAGGAACAGGGAGAATCCAAGCAAATGGCATTTCTCTATGCTAGGCAACCAAGCCCAGGTCATGTTGCTATAAATGAACTCCATTCCCAGAACCACACACTAATCTACTGGTGTGCTGTTCAGTCTTCTTCTATTCAACAACATGTTTTCTCATTCGAGTCCAGATCTCCTTCCGCTTCCCCAAGCTGTGCAGGGGTTTCTTTTAAATCAACATCTCTTGCATGTGACTGCACAGGGTGCAGGACAGACAAGGACTCAGGAAGATGTGGCTGTCTCTATTCACAGGAAAGAGTAGGTTGGGTTCTTGTGGTAAACTCAGCTTCTTCAGGCAAATACCTGAGCATCTGTTCTCCACTGAGCTCAACTTAAGGACTCCAAAAAAGGACTGCTTGAGGGAACAGACAGAATTTTGAACAAGACAATGGATCCTTGGTGCTCCTGAGGCCACACCTTGAATACTGTGTACAGTTCTGGACACTTCCGTTCAGAGAGTAGGTTGGGTTCTTGTGGTAAACTCAGCTTCTTCAGGCAAATACCTGAGCATCTGTTCTCCACTGAGCTCAACTTAAGGACTCCAAAAAAGGACTGCTTGAGGGAACAGACAGAATTTTGAACAAGACAATGGATCCTTGGTGCTCCTGAGGCCACACCTTGAATACTGTGTACAGTTCTGGACACTTCCGTTCAGAATGGATATTGAAGTGCTGGAGCAGGTCCAGAGAAACGAGGCTGGAAGGGACTCGAGCACAAGTGCTATGAGGAGAGGCTGAGGGAGCTGGGGATGCTTAGCCTGGAGAAGAGGAGGCTCAGGGGAGACCTTATCACCCTCTACAACTCCCTGACAGGAGGTTGGAGTCAGGTGGGGGTTGGTCTCTTCTCCCAGGCAACCAGCAGCAGGACAAGAGGGCACAGACTCAAGCTCTGCCAGGGGAGGGTTAGGTTGGATATTAGGAAGAGATTTTTTACAGGGAGAGTGATCAGGCATTGGAATGTGCTGCCCGGGGAGGTGGTGGATTCACCATTCCTGGAGGTTTTGAAGATGATACTAGATGTGGCACTTAGTGCCGTGGTCTAGTAACCATGGTAGGGTTGGACTTGATGATCTTGGAGGTCTTTTCCAACCCAGTTGATTCTATGATTCTATGATTAGATTCACTTCCCCCCTGCCCATGAGTCTACAGACTCTCCTATGTTTTTTCTTTTCAGGTTCACAAACTGCACCATGACTTTTCTCCTTTAACAGCATCCAGATGGAAACAATGAACTCTTTACCACCATGAACTTTTTACCACCATTAAACTTCTTCTGATTCTAATCTTGCTATCTTGGCTCTCTTACATTGCAGCTGCTTCAGAAAAAGTCTTGTCAGCTTTCAACTCCCACATGTGCCTCAACTGCACATCCTTTCCATCCATGTCTGCAGATCCAAGAAACAATAAGACTAGAAAATGGTCTGCTGTGCTGCTTATACTGATCATTATGATCACTCAGCATGTTCACAGGAAAGGCAAAGCCCAAAAAGGGAGAGCAATATTCCCTGACAGCTTGTGTACATGGATACTTAGCAAGAGAGATTTTGCCTGCTGACAGCAATCCTCTCAGTCCACAAAAATTGCTGCTTGTGGGACAAAGACCCATCACAGAAACTTCTCCTGCTTGTACATCAAGCAGAAATAAGCAAAAAACAGAGCCTTAACCATAAACTACTGACTGTAACAAACAAACAAACAAAAAATCTTTATTCATTATCACAAAGGGGAAAATGAGTAGGGAATGTACATTCTCACTTCCACAAGCACATGGATAAACATCTGCTGAGACTGCACTATGAAAAATCCAGAATAAGCCAGGACTGGAGGAAAACAAATTCAGAGTGTGACCTCCAGAAAAACAGTTCTAGTGATACAGAGCTGTGTTCACATTATCACCCAAAGGTACTTTTCCTGATATTGGAGCAACACTTTCCAGTCACCTGTGGTCTCTGATTACAAGAGCACTCACACTCACACAGATCTCACAGGTAAGAAAAGAGTTATGATCTATCCTGAGAAGGAATAAACTGCTTGAGATCCAAAAAAATCCCATAAAAACACATAGCCAATGGCTTATCTCTTCTTCTGTCATGCACCATTTTCCACACCAAGTCCAGCAGCACTGACTGTCACAGCACATCTAGAGGACATGCACTTATAGCTCTACCACTAAAACAAATTCTCAGTAGATTTCACTGCCTAAGTGGAAAAAGCCTGGTAAACCACATTAAATCTCCAGCTGCTTCCACTGATTAGATCTGGTTGTTCCCTAGGCTTAGCCAAACAAGCATTCGGTGATGTCCTCTTCAGGTAAATGCTCAAACCCCACAGTCTGGGGTGCTGTTTTAAAAGCCAGTTTACTCATGCAACAATGAGCTACCCCAGAGTTAGTGAGGCTACAGTTGCACTCCAACAGAAATAGTGCTGTTCCCCACATTCCCCTTCCTTCATTCTGTTGCTTCCCGGGAAGAAAATATAACAGCATCTCTCTGACTTAGGAATGACAGTGGATGAGAAGCTCCACATGAGCTGCAGTGTGCATAAGCAGCCCAGAAAGCCAATCAAATCCTGGACTGCATCCAAAGGGATGTGGGCAGCAGGTCAAAAGAGGTGATTCTTCCCCTCTACTCTGCTCTTATGAGACCCACCTGAAATACTGCACACAGTTCTGGTGTCCTCAGCATAAGAAGGACATGGAACCGTTGGAGCAAGTCCAGAGGAGGCTATGAAGTTGCTGAAAGGACTGGAGCATCTCACCTATGAGGACAGGCTGAGGGAGTTGGGGCTGTTCATCCTGGAGAAGAGAAGGTTGTTTGGAGCAACTTTTCAATATCTGAAGGGGCTACAGGAGAGCTGGAGAGGTACTCTTTGTTAGGAACTGCAATGATGGGACAAGGGGTAATGGGTTGAAACTGAAGGAGGGAAAGTCTAGGTTGGATGTGAGGAAAAGGTTTTTTACTGATGAGACACTGGGACAGGTTGCCCAGGGATGTGGTTGCCTTGACCCTGGTGTTGTTCAAGGCCAGGCTGGATGAAGCCCTGAGCAACCTGCTCTAGTGAGGAGGGATCCCTGCCCAGGGCAGGGGGTTGGGACTAGATGATCTGTAAAATCCATTCCAACCCTTAAATTCTATGATTCTATGTCCCTCAGACCTCTGTTCCATCATAAGCATCTGCAGTTCATCCACTGCACAGAACCTAAACTTATTTCACCTCTTCTTTCCCCACCCTTCAGCTCGTACTCCTTGGAAAAGGCAGCAGGTGGTAATAAATGCACTTGTTTTGCAACACCCTGACACATCACTGTAGCTTAAAATAAGCTATCCTCACCCTGAGATGTCTGCACATGTACTCTGCAAATTTAAGGAAATGCTGCTTATAGGTGGTGTTGATTCAAGAGAAAGCCTCAGGTTCTCTTGGAAGGACAGCAAAGTAGCTGGTGTTATTTATAGCATTTAGCTGGCACGTGTGCAACCTCTCACAAATCAAGGAAGGGAAAACCCTCTGCACAAGTGGCAGCATACTACAGAAAGACATGGGGGAGCAGTTAAGGCACATAACTCAATGCCCTTTTGCTTCATGCACATAACCATACTCTCCAAGACCATCTGGGAATGATCCATCAAAGCAGGCAGTTAATCACTTTACAGTCTGCCCTGGTGTGCAGAGGAAATAGCATGTTCTCACCACCTGAAAAACTAGGCAAGGGGAAAGCCTCAAGAGGGTCTGGTATACTGAGAAAGATGTTGGTAACATCACCTGTAACTCCTCTGGGGCCTGCAGATTCATTTGCAGACCACACAGGCTCACAGACTACTAGGAGTGCTAATCTGTACATTTTGTCCAGGTTTTGCAGTCACAGGCACCAACTCCCAAGGGTAATTTGAGAGGATAACATTTAGTGCGACCCTACCAAGCTTCCTTGTCAGCCAAGAACTTGAGCTGTTTCAGTCTTTTGCAAGAAGTGATGAAGACTATCTGTCTCAGGGATTCACTGAATTCAGACTGAAGTTTGCCAAGAACGTGCAGAGGCAGGCCAAGGGGGAAAGGCTTTAATCTGACAGAGGGCAGGGTTAGATTGGATATTGGGAAGAAATTTTTCCCTATGAGGGTCCTGAGGCACTGTCACAGATTACCCAGATAAACTGTGGCTGCTTCATCCCTGGAAGTGTTCAAGGCCAAGTTGGATGGGGCTTGGAGCAACCTGGTCTAGTGGAAGGTGTCCCTGCCCATAGCAGGGGGTGAAACTAGATGATCTTTAAGGTCCATTCCAACCCAAACCATTCTGTGATTCTATGACTCTGAGATGTTTTGAAAGCCTTGGTTGAATTAAAAACACTAATTCTCCCTCTGCTACAAAGATATCTGACTGACAAAACAAGTAGAGCTCTCTCTTCTTCTTCCCTGGCTGAGAATCAACACCACTAACAGAAAAACAAGAGACATAGAAATCCTTTCTGCACTCCAGAACCAAGGCTGTGCAAAACCACAGATGCTGCCTTCAGTAGAATATACTGCCAGCCTAGGCCTCTCACCTCCCAGAGAGCAGTAAAGTACATCTCCCTCCCCAGGGCAGAGAATTTCTACAAACTGCTCCAGTACTCATAGCAACAAGATTTCTTTATGTTCGCCTTCTTCTCCCCTGCTGGTTGTCTGATTTCAATGCCTTTTATACTCCAAGTTGGGGCCAAGGTGCTAGTTAGGAACTACAGTGATGATGCATGTGTCGTAAGGTAGACAAACATCACTGTGACTGAAATTTGGGGAAAATTAAACCATCTTGAAACCACATCAGGTGAATTCATCTCTCCCTTTCTAGGTGGCAAGGGTATGCCTGAACTGAAAGATGTAAAAAACACCAACTACCAACAGGCTTATCCATCTTAATAACCCTTGAAGATTTATTCTCCAAATCAGAGTCCATTCACTCAGCTCTAGTGATAACAAGAATCGAATAGTCAAAGTCAAGAGTAGGATAGGGGATAGTCAGGCAGAGAGCACCTGAATAAACAAGAAGAAAAAGGTTGATTAATAAGGAATAGTTTTAGTTTATTAAGCATGAAAATGGTAGAACTCAGGGCATTATTTGAGCTTAGGTAGCATAAAACAAGGAAGAAAACTAGATGCAACTGGACTCATGACCTGGCAGTATGTGCCAAACTCAAAGGTCAAGCTGATGAAGACCATCGGCCTTCCTCCCGACGACCCCCGGACGAACACCAGAGACCATGGGACTAATGCCAAGTGGGAGGAGACGAAGGAGGAGATAATGATTTCCAAGAACTAATTGTAATAATGACCACCTATTCCTGGAAATAATGAATATGTATGAGTTCTTTAATGTACATAAACTGTGAAGTTTTTGTCTCTGGTTGCGCAAGTTTGGTGGAGCAATCCCCCTTGTGTCCAGCACTGAATAAACAAACACCTGCCACTTCGAGATACAAGTCTGTGAGTAGTTCTTTTCTCAGCCTTTTCTCGGCATCACTAGTACTGCTAGTGGTCTCAGCAGCTTTTCTAGCACATTACTGAAGGCACTAAGACAAAGTCATCATGCAGTCTTCTCTTCTCCAGGCTGAACAGCCCCAGCTTCCTCAGCCTGTCCTCAGCCCCACCCCTATGAGGACAGGCTGAGGGGTTGGGGCTGTTCAGCCTGGAGAAAAGAAGGTTGTTTGGAGACCTCAGAGCATCTTCCAGTATCTGAAGGGGTTCCAGGGGAGCCGGAGAGGGACTCTGTGTTAGAAACTGCAATGACACGACAAGGGGTAATGGGTTCAAACTGAAGGAGGAAAAGTCTAGGTTGGATGCGAGAAAAAAGGTTTTCCTGTGAGGGTGGTGAGACACTGGCACAGGTTGCCCAGGGATGTGGTGGTTGCCCCGACCCTGGTGGTGTTCGAGGCCAGGCTGAATGAGGCCTTGAGCAACCTGATCTAGTGAGGAGGTGTCCCTGCCCAGGGCAGGGGGTTGGGATTAGATGATCTGTAAGGTCCATCCCAACCCTTAAATTCTATGATTCTATGATTAACTCCTGTTCTGTTTCAACGAGAAACCACTTTTCACTCTGAAAGTTCCTAAAGAGCACAAAGTGACCTCAACATTTCATCCTATGTCAGTCAACCTCAGACTGTCAACTATTTGACAGTTCAGTGTCAAAATTACTCATCATCCACCCAGTCCTCAGGTAATTCCTTCTGCAATCTTCAAGCTGACGTTTGTAGAACAAAAGAGTAAACCTCTTCTCTCTTCTGTTCCCAAAGGTGTGCTCACCTCCACCATCCAAAGGAATCCCATCACATTCTATCAACAGCTCAGCTGTGCTCTGTTAAATACTTAAACCAGCTGAGACCTGAACAGGCAGTCAAAAAGCATGGAAGAGTAAGTCTAGATAAACCCTCTTAGATAATTAGTATTGAAGGTCTGTCCCATGGAGGTCAAGTATTGCAAAATCAAGTAACAACTCACCACCAACACATGGTTTGGATGAGTCACTGAGCAGCAACAGAGGGAGGGAGGGAGGAAGGACAAAATTTTTTGGCATATCAGACAATTTTTCCCACTCCCAATTCCATTCCCACATGCTTCCTCACTTTTTATAAAATGTTAATTGGACCCTAAGCAGTCCAAGAGTCAACTACACCTAGATATTATACATGTAACATGGCCCATTCCAAGGAGACGTATGGTAAAAAGGAGAATTAGGGGAACATGAGAAGGGAGGAACTGGCAATCCCTGATAAACAACCCAAAAACCTGTATGTTAAATGGTTAACTACTTTCCTGTGGCCACAGAGAGTTTTCCCAGTGCTAGGACTTAATAGAGATACTCCAGACCTTTGGATGGTATCCGAGCAGTTCACTTTGACCTAAATTTTCCTCTCCAAATATCCAAAGGATCATAGAAAAAGTTCTCACACTCACTGCACATTAAGTTACACAAAACACTCGGCAGTAATGAGACTGGAATGGAAGTTTAAACCAAGACCTTCAGCACAGATACAAACTGTTCAAAGGCAGAGGATCTTCCCTCATAATTAGACATTTTTCATGTAATCCACCCAAAACAACCCCAACCTCCCCCCCAGTATTCCCAACAACAACAACCCCAGTGAACACCCCTCCCAAAACACCTCCCAACACTCTCACCTGTCCAGATGCCTCCGTAGAGCCTTCCTACCCTCCAGAAGATCCCCTGGTTGTCCTGCATGTGCGATGTGATGGCATTCAGGATGACCTGCTTCATGACCTTCCCTGGTACCAAGGTCAGGCCTGTAGCTTCCTGGGTCATCCTTCCAAACCTTCTTGTAGGTGGGTGTTACATTTGCTGATTTCCAGTCAGCTGGGACTTCTCCAGTTAACCATAACTGCTGGGAAATGATGGAAAGCAGCTTGGCAAGCTCTTTCACCAGTTCCCTCATTATTCTCGGGTAATGTAGAACATTCCACAGGAAAGCAACTTCTGCCATATCTGTCAGGTTAGGGGCAGTTTTAAGTCCAAACTTACAATCAGCTGCCACAATTTCCAGGACAGCCCAGGCTTGGTCAGCATCCACACACAGGTGCAGGACAGCTAGGAGGTAGTGCTGAGACCCAGGGTGACAGGACTGGCTGTCTTGTGTACACATAGCACCCCCTCACACACCCAGGGTCACCCTGAAACCAGACAAACCCTCACGTGTCAGCAGAGAGGAGGAAACAGCACTCAGGTCCTTTCAGGGTATCTGAGCTGTTCTTGCTCAGGAACATGCCCCAGTTTTAAGTTCTGCTAATGTCCAGCTGCCAGAAATGCCTACCTCATTCTCTCCAAGATGCACGGGAAGAGCCAGTTAGCAGGACACATTGGGAGCCAAGCATTCCAACCAATTCCTGAAGTCAGGGACACACCAAGATCAGCATGTGCCACACAGAGGAATCTCCAACATGCCTGGCTCATGCTCCTCAGCTCTATGCTGGGCCAGACCAGCTTTCACCAAAGAAGAGGCTGGGACTACCTTTCTTTCTGTCTGCAACTGTCTCCATCTACACAGAAAAGTTGACACAGGTCTAAAGAGATCAGGTGCCAGAGTATCAGGACACAATTTATGCATCTCCAGCTTAGATTAGTGTGTAAAGGAAGGAAAAAGCAGGATAGATCCATGACCTCTTCAGGCATGGCAGCAAAGGTCATGAAAATACACAGAGATTGCTCGTTGCTTCCCTGAGACCTTTTCCATCAGGCATCTTTGCCTGCTAGGCTCACCACAACTCCATGGGCAGATAGCTCATTATGTTTCAGTCTCTCTCTCTCCATCTCAAGTCTTCTTTGCCTAATTAAACAAATGATGGTATTCAATAGTATCTGCCTTTTTACCTAGTGGCCCTTTGCTGATGTGGAAAGGCTGCATTTGTCTTCAGCATGAAGGCATGCACTGCCCCTTAAAGCAACACTTTTTCCACAGCCTCTTTACCAGCATAACACTAAGGGGAAGACAAGTCTTCTTTCTGCTTCCAAAATCCATGCTCAGCTCAAAGACTAAGCCAGCAGTGCTCTGACACAGAAGATGTTCTCCTCAAACTGACACAGCAGCCCAACACATCATAGGCTGATGGAGTTGGGGCTGTTCAGCCTGGAGAAGAGAAGGTTGTGTGGAGACTTCAGAGCAACTTTTCAATATCTGAAGGGCCTACAAGGGAGCCAGAGAGGGACTCTGTGTTAGGAACTGCAGTGATAGGACAAGAGATAATGGGTTCAAACTGAAGGAGGGAAAGTCTAGGTTGGCTGTGAATAAAAAAATTTTTACTCTAAGTTAGACACTGGCACAGGTTGCCCAGGGACGTGGCGGCTGCCCCGACCGTGGCAGTGTTCAAGCCCAGGTGGGATGAAGCCTTGAGCAACCTGATGTAGTGAGGAGGTGTCCCTGACTATGGCAGGAGGGTGGGACTAGATGATCTGTAAGGTCCATTCCAGCCCCTAAATTATATGATTCTATGACCCCCCCTCCCAGCTGGTCTCAGCTTAGGGACATCTACTCTTTCATATTCCTCTCCCATAACCACAGAAGTAACCCAGAAAGCTTAAAGACAGCTAAGTGCTGTTCTTCCTTGTAGATCCTGGCCCAGTGAATTAACCAAGACATGACAGGGCTTAAAGGGTAGGGCTGCACAGCAAAACATCTGGGGTCCTGTCACTCAACCAAAACCTCCCAAAAGTCAAAATTCTTCCTCAAGTGTAGATTTGTCTTCCTTAAGCAATTCTAATTATTCTGCTGTAAAAATATGCCTGATGTGAAATTTCTCACACCAAAGCAACAACATTTAACAGTCCAGAGAGAACAAGAAAAATATCAATGATAAATATGCCACAAAAATACTTGCAAGAGATTTACTACACATTTAAGTGTCATGAAAATATTTTCTCTCATGCAATTGATCTGTGACAAGCACTGCAGGACTCACCAGAGAAGTTGTTTCTTCTCCATTTCCAACACAGCTGAAAAAGGTTCTGTGTCTCACTGTTATGACTCAATAAAACATTTACTATGCAAACCTGCCGTGTACCTACCGAATAAATCTGGCAGGAGTCAAAGGATTGTCCCCACTGCTGCCTTGACTTTGGCCAAACATGAGTTGGGCTAACACACACTGGACACATCACATATTTTGTGTAAGGGACACTGCAACATCTAACAGATATGGAATAAAATCCATCTTAGATTTCTAAAATGCTCAGCACACAGGATTCCCAAGTGGTTCTGGAAACAGGAGCAGGTGACCAGTTTTCAAGGAAAGCCACATAGTCCACCGATCTGGCCAGCTGCTGCTCATTGGGAGTCAGTGGGACTGGAGCAGGATCTGCCAGGATCAACAGAAGCATCATTAATGAAATGCAGGAAGCAAATCCATCCGCAATACCATCCATCACAAGAGTAAGGAAAAAATGAGAAGCAGGTGCATCACTGTATCCTAACTGGACCTCCTTCCTAAGCAGCTTGAGCTGACATTATGTTCCTCTATGTGACACTAAGTAGTCCAAGAGTTACTAACAGCAAAGATTGCTGCAACAATTTCCATTTGCCAGCAGCCTCCAGGTTGCTTTTGCACACACTGGAGTCTGAAGAATGAAGGCTGACAGGATTTCCACTTCGCAAAAATAGCTCTTGGAGCTCTTCAGTTGCTCCTTTACTTACAATCTTCTGTTCTGAAGGCACCAAATGAAATCTCCTAGGGGATCTATGTGAACATACAGCACTGCACGGGGTGCAGGGGAATGCAGATAAATTAGGAATTTAAAATCACATACAAAAAACAGCAGGAAAATTTGCATTTACTCTTCCCGAAGAGTGACCAGAGCAGTGCCCAGGACTCAGTTCAAGCAGACACACTGCTCAGGGCTCCCAGGGCGGGACAGAGGTGCCTGACCATCGCAGGACTGTTTTCACAGAGCAAGGCCCCAGCTCCTGGAATCAAATCTATATAATTAAGGCACTTATGGCAAGAAGGCACCAATTCAGACCTGCTGTCACTGCCTGACAACAGCATTTGGAGAATCAGCATGATCTAACACATCTCAGTCTGAGGAAAACCAGAAAAGTCATTGTTTTCCCTCTAGGGAAGAAAGATTCCACCAGTCTCACATCACTCAAAAGCTATGAAACCTGCTCACAGTTGCTTTGTGAAGCAATTGCCTGCACAGCAGAAATTTTAGCTGAAGTAATTTTGTTTTACAGGGACTGTCTATCCCTGCCTTGGAATCTGCTCCCAACTTCCGCTATGGAAGTGAGACTCTCAGGCACTTCTTAAAACATGGGGGAAAGAAGACAGAGGGATAAATTCTCATGTTTACATAGCACTTAGACAGTGTGGGGTTTTTCTTTTGAGGGGGCCAGTGACAACATTCACTCTTCCAGGATTCTATTCCCACTTTGTGGTGCTGGTAACACTGAGTTTGAACTAATCATGCAAGTTGCGCTATGGAAGTGAGACTCTCAGGCACTTCTTAAAACATGGGGGAAAGAAGACAGAGGGATAAATTCTCATGTTTACATAGCACTTAGACAGTGTGGGGTTTTTCTTTTGAGGGGGCCAGTGACAACATTCACTCTTCCAGGATTCTATTCCCACTTTGTGGTGCTGGTAACACTGAGTTTGAACTAATCATGCAAGTTGGGAGAGATGCGATAATAGATTCACTCTTCCAGGATTCTATTCCCACTTTGTGGTGCTGGTAACACTGAGTTTGAACTAATCATGCAAGTTGGGAGAGATGCAAGCAGATAATAGATATAACCAAAATTCCTGATGAAGGAATAAATCTCTTAAAGGAAGTTTCCAGCACACCAGAAGAAAAACACAGGGAAGTTAGCCCAGTGGATCAATTTTAAACTGTTCTATACAGCAAACCAAAACTGGATCAAAAGGTAATTAAAATTCAACCTATTTATCACACTTTACTTCATAGCTAAGAAGAATAAACAAGATGTAGCTGCTTCAAAAGAGATTACAGTCTCCTGCCTCTCTTCCTTAGCACTCACTTTTGGAAACAAAACACATGTGAGGAGCTCCCACTGTTTGTAAGCTCGATCTGTTTTGCAACCAGTTCATGAAAACCACCTGATCACATACAAAAGCTCAAGGCTCTGTTTGGTTTTGTGCCCTGAGGGATAAATTTCAGCACCTGGCCTGGCACATGTTTGTTAGAGTGTTCTGGGCTCCCAACATTTCCCATACAAACTGTGTATTTTCTCAGCCTAATTGATTCATTTCTAGATGTGCTGTCATTAGGCTCCTTCTTCCAGACCTGCACTGAGCAGTTTCAGACCAGTTGTTCCATTCTGCTTTCACAGTTTAGTATTTGTTCTTGCCTCAGTCAGCCACAGATACAGGACTAGCAAAACAAACAAACAAACAAACAAAAACCCCAAAAAACCCTAACCAAGTATTTCTTTAGGCTGAGCTTTGCAGGAACAGAGATTCTGTTATCAACACCATGACAGTGAAGAAAGGATCCAGGAGAGTAAGTTGGAAAAGCAAAGGAAATTAGATCAACAACTGGAGCTCCTCAGAACATAAAGATTCACTATATCCCTTCCCAAAGAAGCTCCCAAAAAATTCTCAGGTTCAAAATGGTGTATTTTTACTCATCTTTGTTAGATTAAGCCGTGTCATTTGAGGTCGTGCAACTTATGTTCCACGGAGTCAGAGCCAGCAGCAGAGGAGGAGCAGGAGCAATCTCAGCACATCCTGTCTGCTTTTGTTTAAAAAACGTTGATGTGAGGATGTAGTTTAATCCAAACTATTTGTAAGTGCAAACCAAACCCACTACTTGGTACTTCCTTACATTTTATAAACCTTCCATGTCTATAAGCAGCGTTAGCCTCCTAAAAAAACCCCAATCTTCTAAAAGAATTCTGTGCTAAGTTTTAATTAAAAACTGACACCTAAGTCCTATAAAATGCTAAGCTGAATATCTAATGCAATAACAGCTGCATCTACCAGGCTTTTTTGGCATGACTATAGGAGTTGAGAAGTTTGGAACTGTTGGAGCAAATCCAGAGGAGGCCACAAAGTTGCTAAGAGGACTGGAGCATCTCCCCTATGAGGACAGGCTGAGGGAGTTGGGGTGTTCAGCCGGGAAAAGAGAAGGTTGTGTGAAGACCTCAGAGCAACTTTTCAATATCTGAAGGGGCTACAAGGAGCCAGAGAGGGACTCTGTGTTAGAAACTGCAGTGATAGGACAATGGGAAATGGGTTCAAACCGAAGGAGGGAAAATCTAGGTTGGATGTGAGAAAAAAGTTTTTCCTGTGAAGGTGGTGAGACACTGGGACAGGTTGCCCAGGGACGTGGTGGCTGCCCTGACCCTGGCAGTGTTCAAGGCCAGGCTGGATGAGCCTTGAGCAACCTGATCTAGTGAGGAGGTGTCCCTGCCCAGGGCAGGGGTTTGGGACTAGATGATCTGTAAGGTCCATTCCAACCCTTAAATGCTATGATTCTATGATATTCCATACTATATGACATCATGCTCAGTAGATAAAGTGAGAGAAAGGAAGAAGGGGGGATATCTGGAGTGATGGCAT
This sequence comes from Acanthisitta chloris, assembly GCF_000695815.1. Taxonomy (NCBI): domain Eukaryota; kingdom Metazoa; phylum Chordata; class Aves; order Passeriformes; family Acanthisittidae; genus Acanthisitta; species Acanthisitta chloris. The sequence goes on along the minus strand of NW_008688507.1, from coordinate 15,590 downwards.
TTGTCTTCCGAGGGAATCACTATGTGTGATGGGCCCTGCTCTCCTGGAGTTGCTGAACATCTCCTGCCTGTGGGAAGCAGTGAATGAATTTCTTGTTTTGCTTTGCTTGTGTGTGCAGCATTTGCTTTGTCTATTAAACTGTCTTTGTCTCAACCCATGAGTTTTTCTAGCTTTTACCCTTCTGATTCTCTCCCCCATCCTGTTGGTGGGGAGGAAGCACGTGGCTGTGTGGTGTTTGGTGGCTGCCTGGGGTTACACCACAACAATCTAAAACCCAGTTGTATCTAAAGCACCAGAGAATGTTATTGCAAAATCCCTTGGAAGCTTTTCACAGTCTGCACTGCCCTCTAGTAGCAAGAGTTTGTATGTTACCATTAAACAGTCTATAAAACATCTGTCTCAAGTCGCATTTCACAGAAAAGCCTTTTCAGAAGTGTCATAAGGTTCTGAAGGGCCAAGCCAAGTTCCCTACGTTACTGTTGCAAGTCTTGATACAACTGGATACATGGTTTGTTTAGCTCTTACAGGACAAAACATAGTTTGTGGCATTCCAGTGTGAAAGAATATATAACCACACAGTCCTAATAGCAACAATTTTACTTGTTCCTACAAGGCTTTGTAATGAGCTTTTTTATTTACACCCAATAGCTAAAATCCTTCCAGCAAACCTTCAGTAACTTGGCAACAGTTTCCTGGTCACTTCTGATTTTCATAATCAGTCATTTGTCTATTTTGTCTATTTGTGAGATGGGCAGAGGCTGAATTGAGCATCCATCCCCCTCCCACTGCACAAATGACCCAAGGCAGAGTGAATTAAAGAAAAAAGATCTAGCAGAGGCCTGGAGGAGCTGGGTGCAGGTCACTGCCTCCAGGTGTCCTCAGTGCTGGGTGCTATGCCATCAGCGTTGTCGTCTCTTTCTTAGGTGGGACGTCATCCCACGGTAACGTCTCTTGCACCTTGGAGCTGCTGGCTGGTGCACGGTGCATGGTCTGCCTGCCACCTGCTCTCCTGATGTGGTCACCACTGGGCTAGAGATGATGTCCAGTGGCAGCAGTGAGTGGTTCAGAGCCACCTGAGGCCACCTTGCCAGTGCTGCCTCCACCACCTGGACTGTGTGGGGTGGATGCACCTGAGGGGTAGCCAGGGGGCTGTGGGAGACGGTCAAGTTGGGGACTTCAAGGACAGCATCCCCCAGCATCGAAACCACTGCTACCTTCTTGGGACAGTCATCTTCTGACAAGCATTCACAGAAGGCAAGGAGCTCATCAACGTCCCTGGCAGTCAATCCGGGCACATTGGCAGTCACAATCATGTCCTCACTGTCCCCAGCCATGCTACCACTTCTTGGTTCTGGGGGAAGCCACCGTCTGCCAGGTCCTGAGAGAGCTCGTCAAGTAAAGAAGTCAAGCCAGGGGTGTTGGGGACATCATGGGTGGTGTCCTCACCCTCCATGGTGTCAAGAAGGATGAGTGGATGGTTGACAGTGGTGTCCCCTGCCTGCTCAGGAAAGGTCTCTGTGATGGTGGCTGGTCCCTGCTCAGGCAGATCCGTGGGCTTCCCTGGGGTTCTTCAACCCCCTCAGCAGTCCCACAGCAGAAGGGTCCCCAGAGAGACCAGGCAAGATATTTAGCTGTTTGATGACCTCTGTCTCCACAGCAGCCACCCCAAAAGCTCAACAATGCTCATTTGGGTCCTTGAAACGCCCTCTCCTGAGGTAATCTATGCCAAGGATGCACAGAGCCTCTGGGCCAGTCACAATGGGGTGTTTTTTGCCATTCGTTCCTGGTCAGGCTCACTTCAGCTTCCAGTACAGTCAGCTGTTGGAATCCCCGTTACCCCAGAAATACAGACAGATTCTGCTCCACTATAACTTGATGGCACCATCTTCTCCAATGTGAGTCCTTCCCACAGGCTACAGTTCTCCATAAGCTGCTCCAGCATGGGTCATTTTCCACAGGGCGCAGTGCAGTCCAGTCCCTCAGGGACAGCTCCAGTGTGGTTCCCCCACAGGATCACAAGTCCTACCAGGAAACCTGCTCTGGTGTGAGTCTCCAAGGGTCTGCAGGTCCCTGCTAGGAGCTGTTCCAGCAGGGACTTCCCACGGGGTCACAGCCTACTATGGGCATTCCCCTGCTCCAGTGTGGGTCTCCTCCATGGGCTATAGGTGGATCTCTGCACCTCATTAACCTCCATGGGCTGCAGGGGCACAGCTGCTTCACCATGGTCTTCCCCATGGCTGGCAGGGGATCCTCAGCTCTGGCACCTTGAGTACTTCCTCCCCCTCCTTCTCCACTGACCTTGGTGCCTGCATAATTGTTCCTCTCACATACTCTCACTCCTCTCTTCTCCAGCTGCAATTACTTCTGTGCAATAACTATTCTTTCCTTCTTAAGTGTGTTATCATGGAGTTACTACCACTACTGATTGGCTTGGCCTTGGCCAGCAGCAGGTCCATCCTGGAGCCACTGGCACTGACTCTGACAGACATGGCAAAGCTTCTAGCAGTAGAGGGACTACAGGACTGACCAGAGAAGTCAATCCTGTAGTCCCTCTACTGCCAAAACTCTGGCCATGGATACCCCCTATAATTTGTTAGCACCTTCTCACATACTCAGGATGGTGAGTTTCTGCTTACCACTTACCTGGAGATCAACAAGGAAGCACATGGTGCTTCTTCAGCATGCCACAGCCAGCATCCAGTGGGAGAGCCGAGGCCAAAGCCAAGGGCTGCAGGGGCCCTGTTGCTTTTACAGACACCATTTCAGCGCAGGCTCTGTGAGGGAGAGAATTGACATTTTTAGCAGCTAAAGTCACTGTGTCTAGGCTGATCTCTCCATGGGAAGAACCAAGTCAGCAGCAGTGCCAACCTCTGTTTCTCCACCGTGGTAGGGGTATGGGGTTCTGGCCATTTTCAAAGCCTGGAACTGAAATTCAGAGCCCAACTTTTGCTATGAAGCTGTGATGGAGATAAGATAGAGAAGGAGAGAGAAAAATAAATCAATTAAAAGATACTACTGTATCTGCAGGCTGGTGCTTCCAACCAGACTCAGCTCATTCATAACTTTCCCATATGCCTCACGGAGGGATTTGCCACATGGCACTGATTTCCAAGTGAAGGAAACTGAATAAAGACAGCTTCACCTCTGGGGGAACAGCTTCTCCACCTGCTCTTCCTGCCTCAGCCACCCCCCCCAAATTGTTGCATGAGGAAATGCCTCCAGAGATCACTGCCCTCCACCAAGTATCTACCATATGGATCTGACTCCTTTTTAAGATGGATGTCCTTGATGCAGAGTCAGATGAACAGTTGGCCTTGTTAGAACTCACACTGGTTGGTGTATGGAAAGGTAGGAGGGAGAGCACCATGTCAGCAGCCTGTGAATTCTGCACCTGGATTGAGATGGGCCATGTGTCAGTGGCTTCCTGCCCTGCCCCAGCCATTGTTGCAGCATTGCTGATCTGAGACTGGTCAACTGAGTTGACACCAGGATCCTACAGAGCCATCCCTTGAGCAAGATGCAAGAGCAGCACATTTAGGACTGGACTTTCCTGCTTTATTCAGACAGGTGCTGATGAAAGGTGAGCATCGAGTGGTTGGGCTTCTGCTGTCCCCAGCACTGGGGAGTTAGGTTCCCACCTCAGGCAGTGGCAGGGCTGGCACCCCACAGGGCTCACCCAATTCACACAGCAGCAGGGCTCAAGAGTACCACCATGTGAAAGATCCAAACCCAAGAGAAGACATGCTGGGATGAAAACCATGGTGACCGTAGAAGTTAGGGATTTGATCAAAACTTGCTTGGGATTTGAGAGCAAAATACCATTTTTCAAAAGCAGCAGTAGTGGCACAGACTTTCTCATACCCTGACACAGGCCATGCATCTACACTGGAGTCACAGCCCTGTCACATAGCTTCCTGCCCTCTCCTTTCCCATTCTCTGGCTAGCTCTTCAGGATGTAAGTAAACCCACCAGTGTAAGGAGACGCACAGTACTTTGTGACATTTCACTTAGTGCTTTGCTCCTACTAGCAATAGTGATTAAAAATTCATGATGAAACTTAGCAATGATAGAGCTCTTTATATTTTCAAATTTCTGTACAAACATTGCTTAAACAAAGCAAGGTAGTATGCAAAACAGTCATTGCTTAGAATAATCAATCAATGGGTTGTGTTTCAGCAGTGACACCAGGAGAGGAACAAGAGTGCTAGAAGGGAAGCAACAAACCAGAGGTATAACAGAGTCTTGTCTTCAGAGCTGGGTTTATGAATGGAGAAAGTGTTGAGGACAGCATCTGAGAGTGTTCTTTAATATCCTTACACCAGGTAGGTAAAGCCAATGTGTTCACACTATTACACAGGAAGACTGGGGAAGAATAACTGCTTAATGCAAATAATACACAGCAGTATATATATATCCATATGTATAAATACATTCACATATTCACATTTGATCTCAAATTTGTTAAGGACATCTCAACCAAACTACTGCAGAAATTATATTGGAATGGTAATGCTGAAGGTATTAAAAACACAAAACACACTGCAGTGACCTCGACTGTGGATGTTTCCCTTCAGAGAACAGTTATTTAAACTGTTCCATCTGCTGAGGCCAGCTGCAAACACATCTCTCAATTCCTCTTTCCTGGAATGACTGAAGAAAACAAAACACAATTACCCACAAAACTCATTCCTGCATACACAAATGCTGTTGAGGCAATTAACTGCCCATTGTTAATGGGCAACAAGATAGGCCTTTGGCTGTGAAGGTTCTGAAAAGCACCAGTCACATGATTCAATAAGAAACTCGAGCTCTATCTGCTCCTCACAGCCCTGCCAGGTCCAGGATTCCAGCCCCAGCCCAGTTCCTGCAGCCATTCTTGGTTTGCAATGTTACCACCTAACAGAAACACCAAAGCAGCAGATTTATTGGAAGAACCGTACTGGCTCAGGCAGAAGATGCCAGTGGATGTACCAAGAGAAAATGGCCTGATTTTCATCCCCCCAGGTGTGTTTTAGGGACAAACACCTCCCTATTGATGAAACAACCCCCATCCTGCTGCTCTCAACACCCAGCCTGCTTGCCCAGAGATCCACACGACTCTCTTCCATGGGGAATCAACCCCAAACTGTCACAAATACTCCAGACCAGTTGTTTCCATAAAGGAATGGCAAGCAAGCCCAATGCAACACAAATCCCTCAGGTTTACACACAGGTGGGGCCGGCCTGAGCTGTGACATTCCTGGGAAAGGCAGTGGCTGGGAGTACCTGCTGCCAGGCAGGTAATTCCTTTGCTCCACACTCCCCAAGGGCCACTCCAGCAAAATTCCCATCCCATGCCATCATTTCTGTTTTAGAAACCAGAGAAAGCAGCTATTTGCAGTTCTCTCTCCTGCTTCCATCAGATGCTGACTCAGCAACAGCTGTACCACATCCACCCCACTGTGCCACCAGAGGACAGGGACTAAGTCCAGGAAACTCTCTTCCAGGCCTTGTGTCTCTTTCAAAACCTGTGCCTCTGTTAGTTCTAGGTAAGCCCAGTATAAACATCACCCCCTTTACCAACAGGAGTGCACTATGTTAAGATGGAATCAAGACATGAAGATGAAGCCCAACTGAAATAAATGAAGAGATATAGAAACCCAACAAAATACACACAGTTATTCCAAGACAGGATAATTGTATTTTATACATTTTATTTCTGTGGGGTTTTAGGTTTCAAATAACATGAGATATTTTTCTTCTGAGTGTATACCTGAATTGCAGCTGCTCTTCCTTTTCAGTAAACTTTGGGATAACTTTAACAACAGACAGTTTATGATAATAAAAACACAAAGAATTCGAAGTGCAGCTTCTCTGCAAGCCTGAGCCTTCCCAGCATTCATTCAAGGAATGGCAATAATCATCTTAACTGATAACCCAACATTTCAATTACATGGTGACCACAACTAAGCAGTTCTTCAATTCCTGCCTGGTTGTTTTTTTACAAACACACCTCAGTTTCCAAAGGCAGCACTACTCCCCCATGACACAGGCTCTGCTTCATGCTACCAAACATTCCGAACCAACAGCTTTAATGTGGGCACATTTGCACTGACAGAGCAGTGTGAGATTTGGGTTTTCCTTTGGCTAGACAACACTATTGGACATCGCAGAATCATGGTTTGGGTTTGGAAGGGACCTTAACGTGCATCTC